>NW_010190495.1:0-27747 GCF_000695765.1 Mesitornis unicolor | reverse complement strand
GGAAAGAGACACATAAGAGGCCAAAGGCTTCTCTTCTTGCTTCCAGGCCAAGCAAGGCCACTAACTCTCTGGCCTTTAAGATTTTCAAGGGCTTTGAAATCTTAATCTGAGAGGTGTTAGAGATGTAGGGTAGCCAGGAAACTCCTCATGCCTGAGGCCAAATCCAGGTGCAGATATAATCTCAGTAAAGAGAAATTGATTTGGAGGAAATCCTGAACTTCATACCCAGAAACACAACACAAGCACCCAGGTGAACATCATCTGGCAGCACACAACCCACTTCTCAGCTATCAGGGTCATTACAACAAAGCCCCTAAAGGTATAGCTTTATTGCTTTCCATCTTACCAATATGAGCCAGTATGTAGCAGTGGGGGGGACAGGCATTCAGTTGGTAGTCCATGTTGAACATACAGTTACTCTACAAATTGCTAGTAATAATGTTAACTAGTTTAAAATTCCAGACACATGTCTAAAAGGTATGTGGAGAAGTTATCCCCACATGAAGCATTGCAGACCCACTGATGATACTTGCATCCCCTTTCACCTTATTGTCACATATCATTTCCATTACCCATCACATTCATCTTTTTTTGCCTTTTGTTTTGCAGAGGTGGAATCAGGTTTCCTGGCCCAGAGGCTCTTGCCAATTGAAGTTCATCAGGCTACCTTATATTTCAATATCTTTCCATCTCTTCTTTGGTTTGTTCTTTTTCTTTCTTTACTCATCCCAAGCTAATCATCCTAGGGCAAGAAAGCCAAGAAACTCCTTCAAAATATGAATGGTTTCAGCAGGCTACTTTGCCCAGAAGATGCTATAAAACTACTGCACGTTTTCCTTTCCTCTTCAATGAATGAGCATATAACTTCATTCTGTGTCCAGCCATCATCAACTTAAGGGTTTGCCACAATAATTTTAACTTCTCAACTGGCCTTCCAGCCAGTATCTCCATATATCATATGTCCAGGATGACTCGCACTACCGTTTTATTTACGATGCAATCAAAGGCTGTAGGAAAGTGAGCAGTAACTGCTTTCCCAATGCATAAAAAACCCTCTTTCCTTTAGCCCTATATTATAAACGTCTGAAAGTCTCCATTTTTATTTCTTCCTCTTTCTTGTTCTCTCAGGAAGAGCAGCAGGGGGTAGATAGAGTGTGCTGAATACAAGTCCCTAATTTGTCTACATTTAGAGTATGTTTTGCAAGATCTATTAGCAGAAAATGTATTAGTAACCGTTAAACACAATGGTTTTCTTAAAATCTTCCTTCTTCGGTAGCTCTGGCAACAATGACCACTTCTTTCAGGAGTGGAAATAAGCATCCATCTGCAGCCCTCACTAAGGTAAAAAGTGAGAAAGATGACTTGTTATTTCAGCAGCATCACTAACTCACAGTGATGGCAGAACCTTTCACTGGGGAAGGACAGCTTCACCAGCTAAGAAAGCTTTAGTGACAAGCTATCAAGCCAGCACCCAAAACAGGATGCAGGTATTACCATTATTCTTAATTAATATTTGCTTATGGGAGATTACAGGAAGTGACAAATGCTTTGCAATCATTCATAAAATGCAGGTCCCAGGTCCAAGATGCTTACATTTTTCAGAAGAGAAATACACCAAAAGTAAGAGAAAAGGAGCAATAGCCTATAATTTATACATAACTCATGAAGAGTGGCACAGCAGAAAAAGATGTAAACAGAGATAGGAGAAGGCTTGTCCATTTTTTGGAATTATTTTCAACTGCAGTCACAAATTTTGTAGTCTGCAGCACCAGAAACAATGACAAGACATTGGATTTAGCATCAAAATTACCTACCTGGTACCAGAAAAGCATCTCCCAACCTGCAGTGCATTAGCTGACTTCATACAGTAATTGTAATGAATCTCCTATTGGACCCTTGCTTCCCTGGACAATGCCATATTGTAAGGACTAAATACATCATCAGTGAGCCTCATTCTTGTGTATTACACTAATATATCATTGGAATGACAACTGCTTCTGATGATATATTAATGTAATACATCAGTAGTGTGGGGCTCCTATGGGGTATTACCCAGGAACACGGGCCATCTAAACAAAACAGACCCAGAGTCAAATTCAGTTTAATTACTGAATGAAAGGGCTATCAAGACCACGGTTACATGTAATGCTAACATTCTTACATCATCCATGAGATTAATTTATGACCTCATTACATATTAACCTTGCAATTTTAGATAGTAATTGTAGGATTTGGATTTGCCTGCTGATGTGAGTAATTCACAAACCACAACCTCCCCAATATTTTATAGTTAAACAACACATCAAATATGTAGCTATAAAACTAGATTTAGAAAAACAACAGTCTATTTGAAAGTGTTTGTAGTCACTGGGCACCATATAAACATTTGCACTTGCACAGTGCATTCAAAAGGAAAAAACAACTGGTATTTGCTTTTGCAGTCGATTATGCAGCATGTTTTTGTGTGTCATTCGTCTTAAAGCTATCTGCTTTAAGATTCTGCTGTTCTTTTTTGTAGTAAGTTTTTTGGTTTTTTTTTCCAGAGTTCCCTAGGGACTGAAATGGTGCATTCTACTGTTCTTTAAGTTAAGTTATGAGTTGGATTCTGAAATGCTTTTAACAAAAGGACTTCCATAACAATATTGCAGTGTCTATCGACAGGAAATATATCCAGAGTCATTTTCCCTTGGCCCTGTTTCTCCCTAATTTTAATGCTACTATATTATAAGTTATCCAGAGAATTCACCTATATATTATGAATCAAACTGGCACCGGAGGTGATATCATTTAAACTAGAGCTTCTGATGGTCTTTTTATTTCATGTTTATTAAGATTATAAACAAATGCTGAAAAAATTTTCATAGAACATATAGCATCAAGCCAAAAGACATAATGTATATTCAATTTTATAAACATCTCACTGCATCTGATACAGATGCTGTACTTATTCTTGAATAGACTGTTTTGTTTAATAAGCATTTATCTATTGTTAATGTCTTCGAAGAATTCATCTTGGGGTTTATACTGAAGATAAATGCAAGCGTGTGAGGGTTTATGAAAAATGTCTCAGCAAGTGACAGGAAGCCTGATATGAGTTACCACAGTCCGCTTCACATGTGGGGCAATCCACTACTTGTCTTGCATTTATTATATTTTCTTGCTAGGCATTTTCTCTTTCTTTCCTGAGACCCTTTGATACCATATACTTTTAAATACCATACATTGACAGTAAATCTGAAAAGAATGCATGATGTAGAAAAAGAGACAAAACTACTGATGTAAACTGTAGCTACAATAAAATAAAGAGGAAACCACATAGATCTTCTTTTTCTTTTAATGATCTGTGCATGGGGAAGGGAATCAGACTTTAAAAGGAATTAACATCAACTGCATGTCCCAACGATACATATAATTTTTGCTTACTAGGGTGATGTACATATTGTTTAAAAAAACATTCAAAGTTGCAGTTAGAAATTCTCCCTAGAATAAATGGAATTCTCACAAAACAAAGTGTCATTGTCTTGTGAGGAAAGTAAATATCATGCATATCTGTCTATATCTTATCTTCCTAATCTTTGTGAGCCTTATACCTGGGATCATAATAAATAATGCATTGCAGGCGTGGAGAGAGGTTATGGAGTACAGCAAATTAGTGAAAAGCCCCATGTGACCTATCAGCCAAGTTCCCAGGATAGATTTCTTTTTGTTATTTTCTAATTAGTAACAACTTCTCCCTTCCTCTGTCGCATATTTCCCTTAGCCCGTGGTCTGAACTGAAGGCAGATCTGTTACAATCTCTATTGCAGAATCTTCAGGATTTCAATAGTAGCTGGAATTAAATTAGATTTCAACTCTCGCAAATTAATGAGTAACCTTGAGGTGTTTGAATGTATCTGGTATGTCAATAACGTAATGCACAACAGAAAAAGGATGAACTTTGCCCATACACCATGTGGAGGCTTTCCCCTGTGAGTTTTATGCAGTGAATTATTTACTAGTTATTGAATTAATCAGACAATTTTTACTTTTTGGCACTTTCAAAATCTGATATTTAAAATCTGCTTATGTGCTTAATTGAATGGACATCACACGCAAACCTGCTCCTCGGTGAGCCAGCCCTACTTGTTTAATACATGAATTCAAAGATAAAATAAAAGTGCATTTCCCCCTCAGCATCAGCAGGACAGTCTGGTGAGAGAGCACACTGTGCCAAAGACACCTTATACAACCAAGGAGTGTCAGAGGGAGAGGAGAGATGGGCTGGAGTGCATCACTTTGGCTGTACTCAGGGGCTGAAAGAATTTGAAACATGACCAAGTCTGAATGGAATAGTGGTCAGAAAGCCAGGAACAATTACTTCAGATTACAAAATGCTTGAACGATTTACTTCACAGGACAACTGCATAGCCTCCTTGTGCTAAAGGACTATCAATACTATATTTGGACAAAATTTGATGAGTGGAGTTGAAGGTGTGGTGGTGGCATGCAGGGGGGAGAATCTCATTGTATGAAATGAAAGCATCAAAGTATTTAAATAGAAATGTATTCCCAGTAGCCAAAATCCCTGCCCAACATCATCTTTGTTTCAAAAAGTCTGATTAGTTAATATATTCATCACCTTGGGAAGAAAGCTGAGGTAAGCGGCTTAATTTATAAATGGATGGAACAAACTTATTTAAAAATTCTCACTACGTTATCATGAATCATGTAGGCGTATTAAACTAATTGCTAAGTAAATTTAAGCAGTATTACAGTAGATTTCAGTAGATTTATCATCAATCTAAAGAGATCTTTGGTGGTCTCATGCTGCCCCCCACAGATATGTCTCAGAACATTCATTATGCCATAATTACAAAGTCTCTTTGAAGAGGCTAAAAATCCCAAGACTCCTCTCATCAATTATTTTCACCTGTTAATTCATTTTGTGTGAGGTAATAACCTCAGCATAATAACAAATGTGCAAGTACTCCGATTTTGCAATTAAAAGCAGCAGGGCTCCTATTTTGATCATACAGACTGTGACATCCATCATAGAAAACAATTTGGGCCTAGCGGGATGACAGATGCCACACTGATGGCTCTACTAACTAACTGCCTGTCCTGAAAAAAAATGGTCCCATTTCAGCCTGCAGCTGCAAGCTATCTGATAGCTCCTGACCAGTCAGCAGGGGAAAGCCTGCAGTGACTAAATTACTGAAAGATAATTTTACTTCACAAAATAAGGATTTTGGAGCCATATCTGTATGCATTCCAGTGGCTGGTGTAATTTGGAAACAAATAGTCCTTTTCATTTGAAAATGACTAGAATCGCTGCCAGTGTTCAGAAAGTATTGTTTCTCAGCCTTTTACATGAGAAATACAGTGTAATACTCATTATTTCTCCCCTTTCACATCTTATTAGACACAGAAGGCAAGGTGGTTATCTCTGCTTTCTTTAGCTAAATCCGCACAAGTCGGATTTCTTCCAACCTCTGGACAGGTGCCTAAATAATAGAAGAGTGCTCATTTTAGCCTTTCAGTTTGTATCAAGGCTGAGTGAGCCCTGTCTGGGGAATGATCCCGCTCTCACCACCGAGCCTTAAAGTGATATGCCCTCATTTGAAACTCCACTAAAAACAATGAAGCAAACTGCAAGCACAGGCAGCTCATTAGCCTTGGGACTGATTCACCAAGGAAATAATTTGATGTTGAATTAATGACAGAAAAGCTGTTGTCCTGATTGGGGGGGTGGAGGACTGGAGGAAGGGGAATTCATATTCACTAAAAAGAATCTTAGAAAATGCAGCCAACTTATTTTCCTCACTGAAATGCATAATGCGATACTTTAGTATTGGACCAATTAGCTTAAAACATTTAGTGCTGAAATACTGCCTCCTCTGAGTAAACAAGACTACTGATTAACTTTCTAACAGGAAACACACAATGCTGCTGTCAACTAATATGAAATATGTCAATATGGTCTGGGATTTTTTGTATTGTTTTTGCTTGCCATTTTTTTGGTTTTGTTTTATCCAGTAAGTCTAAAATCTGGTGACTGGGGAGAAGAAGCTGGGCTGTTCGGGCTGCTAAAAGGAGCAGATGCAAATTATGAAAGAAAACTGTACTACTAAAAGAAAGGTGGTAGGTATTGTAAGGATTATGTTTTCAGATTTCAGCACACTAATGCAGAGCAACAAAAGATCAGCAGAGGGCCAAAGGTTAAGTATAGCATGAACTTTCTCAGTGGCTGTGCACCTTAAGATAAAAAGATAGCCCTGTTTATGACATCTGCAGACTACAATGCTTACCATTTCATTCTTCCCTCCCACATTCTCTGTGGACAAAGAGCTCTGCTTGGCTTCTTGGGAAAAATCTACTGTTTTCTTACTCCATCATATTACACTCATAAACCTTGTCAGCAATAAAGGATGTATGGGTAGGCAGAGGCAGGGATGTGCAGCTAGTATATCACATAATCACACCAGAAAAGATACCAGCATTTCAGGCTTTCAACTGGCTCTCTATTCAGGAGCCTGCACATCATGATGGTGAGGGTAATTCCTGAGGCAAGGGTTTGCTCCAGGTTGGGCGGACAGCATGGCTGAGGTGTTTGCCCAGCATATCCAGATACAGAAACCAGCCTTTCCTAACCAGTTGCAGGATTTACAATGCAGAACTTGTGAGATCTTTTTTTTATAGGATTATACAGTGATAAAAGAAAACAAAAGAGATTAGTCAAAACAAGCAAATTAGTATTACCCATCTTAGATGTTCTTTAATGCAAAGCCAATAGTTCTTGCCCTTTGTGCACATGCTCCTACAGTAACTAATGTACAGTAGCCATCAACAAATTACGACTCATGACACTTTTGCTGCTGCAATATTAAGCCCAAAGTCCTACAGAGAAAATATATGGTTTTTATTACCAAATTGTTCTTGTTTACAATTCTAATATCCTCTTCATTATCTACTTTTCCAGACATTTTAGGCAGTTCTGAAGACCTGGGGCAGCACTAGTCCTGTCATAAAGAGAAATTAATGTTGTTAAAGATGGCCTGGCTGCCCTCTGGGACAGCTGAAGATGTGAAAATATAAGGTTCTGTTTTAAAGATGAAAATGATTAAAGGCACAGGCACCTTGCTCTTAGTGCTGCCACTAAAACTTTTAATAAAATACTTCTGCAGAAAAAAGCTGCTTTACTTCTTCCACTGTAAGTCTTAAGAAAAAAAAAATGAGAGAAAGAGGGGAAGAGAGAGGGGGAGAGAGAAACTTTGTTCTATAAGAAGAGGTTTGCTTTAAGGACTAATAAGCGTAAAAAGGACCTCATCATTATAAAGAACCTATTCGTCTCAGCAACAGCTCACTTAATAAAGACTGGATGATAGAAAAACCAGTAGAGCTGTCTCCAAATAGCCAGTAAGCTAATTAGGTGCATTGTAACAGGTAGCCCTTACAAAAACTGACAGGCTTAAGCCAGCATGCCGCAAATACTTAAGAACATCGTAGCAGATGTACAGTGGTTATTGTATCCTCTTCAAGGCTGTTTTTGCTGCCACAATTTTATAAGCTTACATACCTCAAGCCCTTAAAGAAGCTCAAAACGGGTTTCAGTGGGAGAAACGAAAAGGAAAAAAAAAGAGAGAGAGAGACAAGAAACACCAACCTGCAGAAGATATTATATGAGCTTTTAGGGGCCCCAGACCAAAGAGACCTTTCAGAAGGAATGGTTCAGCTGCCTGGAAGAAAATGGCAGGGAACACAAAAGACGAGAGCATAACCTTTGTCCTAGCAGGGATGGAAGAATATCTGTTAGAACTTCACCTTCATAATCTTGCCCACCTCAGTCATTTTTTACTGGTTAAATGAAGGTTACAGGATTTGCTCTGAAGACAAAATGTCCTTTTCTCCTTAAAAAATATTGTTGAAGTTAAAAGACAAGTTTACATTCTCATTTCCCCGAAGAGTCATATTCACTGCTCTCTCTTTTGCTTGGTTTTGTTTGTTTTCTCTACTTTGGGAAGAGGTCAGATCTTACAGCTGTGTCTCTCTCATATGCTTTTGATTTTCTAGCAATAATCTGATGTAATTGATGGTATACAGAAGCCATTTGAGAACTTCTAGGTCCCTTAATGATAGTGGTAGCATTGCAAGGGAAACCACTGCTGGTTTGGATGCTCAGGGAAGTCAAACTTTCCATCATTGGAGCTGGGATGGTGGTACTGGCTTGCTGTGGGTACAAGCCCATGGCAACAGAGAGGTCTGGAAGCAAAGAAAGCTTTGCACTCAAAAGCAGTAGTTCTTCAGAAAGCAATGGCTTCTGATGGAAACCACAAGGGAGACAGAGGCCTTGTTATTAGAAAAGCAAAATTATGTGAATACTCCCCCACTCTGGCTGCATTCATGTGGAACAAGTGATGCAAAAAATCTGTCAGGATACCTTCTTTCTGATCCGCAAATCTAACTTTATCATGACATCAAATGTAAATTAGTATCTGCTAGCATGTATGTGAAAAAGGCGTTTTTCAATCCACAGTGTTATCAGCAGACGCTTTAAAATCCCTCCCATTGCCTGGGGTGAATACACTGAATAACACTGTATTCCTGCAAGAGAGATCTAGTACTGTATTTGAGACTGGAGAAAAATACTATGAGCTTTGCAAATCCATAGTCGGTCACAGAAGAAACTTTCCATTAGAGAAAATATCAGTGCCAAAATGCAGTCCACAGGCTCTAGAGCTCCAAAAAGAGTTACCACTTCCAAAGATGTAAATTACTACACTAAATAATTACAACATGTTCTTGACATGACGTAGACTACACAAGTGTTAAGACTTAGTAAGCAGGATTAGTTCATGATTATCAATACTCTTTCAAGGGTGATTATGTAATATGATGATCCAAAATAAAAAACTCTCTACTTTAGGATCAGCCTACGCAATATTAGACATATATTTGCTCACACATAGGTATTATTAGAAAGCAAATTTCAGAACTGATAAATTAGAAGGTATCAGAATTTGGGTCTTTTGTGCAACACTAATTCACTCATTGAGGTATACGCATGACAATGTGGGGTTTAATTACATTATAAAATTATTTTACTTTTCTAGGAAGTTTGCCTCATTTACTTTATGTCCTCACATCTTAATAATTTTAACAAACTGACACTTTTCAAATACTTCTGTAAAGCCAGGAGTATTAATTTCCTTGTATACTTTATGAAGGTGTGCCCTTCCAAAATATCTGAAACACTGGGTTCTTTCCACACAAACCATTTATGTGAGGAAACTCCATTATTCCCTTTTTACAGATGGAGAATTAAGAATGAAATAAAAAAAGATCAGAAATGTCTACTAATTTTGAATGCCCGGGTTGAGAAATCCAGACACAGCGTTTTAAAAGAATTTTGAGAGATTTTCGATAACTTAATCTTTTTAGCACTACCCCAGAAACTTCAGTTGCAAGTTCAAATATCCAGCACCATCTGCAAATCAGCATCTCAGGAATATGCAGGACATACAGTTATTGTTAATAGTGTAGCTTAGGCAGCTTCCCTAGCAACGTATAGGAATGCCATGACAGAGACTGATAAAAAGATCCGTTTCCCAGGTCAGCACTCAACTGTTTCAGCTATGAGGCTCTCCCTTGTCTTCCTGCAATCCCTTCCCTCATCCACTTCATGATGCCAAGCATCCCCAGCACATGAGCTTTCTACACAACTCTGACTGCTCTCAAGAGCATCTCATGTCCATGATACTAAAAGTCTGTTGGAAAAATAAAAATTTGTGACATATAATTAAAGACTGCATCTTTGTATATACACACAAAGGAAATCACAATCAAACTGTGCTTTTAACAGTTTTTATGTTCTGTTTTGCAGGTATTAAAAAAAAACAAACCAAAACAAAAAACACAAACAAAAGAAAAAAGCAAACAAAACAAACAAAAAACCCCAACCAACCAACCAACCAACCAAACACAAAAACTACAATAGCAACAAGAATTTGCAACCCAAGAAGTACTCCCATGGTGGTTCTGCTGAACAGAAGACTATTCTACCATGTAATTTAATTGTCACTGAGATGATTGCCTCTATCTCCACATAAGCGTGCTTAAGAATGGTGATTTAGTCAGTTCGTGATGGACATCAGCCCTTTACCTTCCACTGTTAACAAGAGATGTTGCTGACATGGAGACAATGGAAATGCTACCCTAGGACAGCAAGTCCTCCTTCTGTGACAAGCAGTCACAAATGCAGCTTGGTGGATCTGTAGCTTTATTCCATACCTCACAAATTTTTGTGATTTTTCTCAATAAAACCATTAGGATTTTGAAAAAAATAAAAGCATTTCAAAGCAAGATATTCTAGTAGGAAGCACATTAGTAGCTAGTAAAACTAATAGCTACCCTTGCCTTTTAAAATTATCACAGTCTACAGGAATCTTTGCTTTATTGCTGCAGTAATGGAAGATGTGGGAATCTGGTGTCACTTGATATTGGAAGGTACAGAAAAAGAGTACTGTGATCTCACCTGTGGGAAGAAATATAATCAAAGGAACCAACCAGCATCAAAATAAGGAAAGCATAACATTTCTTCTAACAACATTTCAGAAGCTTTTACATTCAGCCATTATGCTGAATGGCGTTGATCAAAACTATAATTTCTACCATGATAATGCCATGTGTGCCACAAGCCTGCAACACTTGCTCATACTTATTAAAAATGGCCTTGTCTCGACATACTGTGACAAGTGGCAATGCAAGTGGCAGGCATTAATGTATGATCACAAAAATCAGTGAGGTATGGAGTAAAGCTTTAGTCTCACCGAACGTCTTCTGAGACCTTGTCCCAGTCAGAGTCCCAAAGTGGGAACTGCCAGAAAAGAGTTGCCTCAGACACATCTCTAGTCACAGCTTTATGGAGAGCTCTGCATACAGTAGAACATTCCTTCTTTTTCCTCTGAGCTTTGGGAACTCTCCTAGTCAGCACCAGCAGCAATAGGACCATGATTCCTATTTCTTCTTAGTCATCTTCTACCCAAAGGATGTAAGTAGGGAGTCTTTCATGGACTCTGCAGGGTGCAAGATTTACAGACTTTAGGAGCTTAGGACCTGATCCAGAATTAGTAGAACTTACTAGTTTAAAAAAATAAAATGACAACCAATCCAACCAACTAACCAAATAAAAACCTAAACCCAAGGAAAAATCTGGTATTTTCTTAGGACAGGATCACAGCTGACATTTCTTAGATAGTTATGTCAAAGAGTGGTGTCAAAGTTAGCATATATACATAATACAGGCCTTTAGAAACATACTGACCCATTAAACCAAAGTGGTCCAAGAATGAGAGCTTCTCAAATGCTGTTTTTATTTTCTTTAAATAAGTAAATACATTTCAGAATGAAAGTAACCTAGCCTTCTCAATATCAAAGACTTGTGAAAAAATAATGGTTACATGTGTTTCTTTATTCATTCTTTATAGTTAGAATTTCCAACTTTAAAGGAAAACAAAGCTAAAAAACCCTCAAAAAGAGGAGGTTATGTGGGATGCACACAATAAAAAATTTTCAGTGGTGTAAAAGAGCAGCAATGCTGGATACTAAAGTGTCTCAGAAATCAAACAAACAGAAAAAGAAATCAATTAAATAAATATAATTCACAAAGCTCCACAGTCAGTATAAACATCAAGCTAGCAACGTCTCTTGTCAAGCCATGAAAGGAGAACTTTCTGGCCTCAACAACCACATGCTGAGATTTCTAGATCTCTTGTATTTCTTACAGAAGCAGAACACTAAGACATAACAGTGTGAACTTAATAAGCACTGATAAAGTTGTTCAGGGTGTTATGAATTAGAAAACCACTGAAGCCAATTTAAAATGTAATTTAAAATCATGAAAAATGTACCTACCTTTCCAGCACACTTTTACATTAGAATAACATATTCTAACAGTTCTTACATCAAGCTACACAAACAGATCTACTAGTAGTTGTGCCATCAGCAGAGGTAAACAGCACCCTGACATAAGCCACATGTGAAAAAATATTTTCTTGATTTTGTGTGCAAGTTAAATAAATATACAGGAATCATTTGCTTAGATTAAATTAATCTCATGCACTTCTGCAATTATTTCTATTAAAGCATGGTCTACAGACTTCCATTATGCAAACATATTTTGAGGGTATTTTTTTGTGTGGTGCATTTGCAGGGGGTGGGTTGTGGAGTTTTTGGTTTGTTGGAGGATTTGGGGGTTTTTTAAGCCAAGCTATGTTTCCATGGAGAACTGTGTTCTTTTGATATGTAGATTTTGCTCAGCTTCAAGAAACTGCCAGTGTCTCTGGTAAGCTGAACAAAATTCTCTCTCAGCCCTGGGTCCTTTCCAGTCCCTTTCACAGAATCACAGAATCACAGAACATTAGGGATTGGAAGGGACCTCAAAAGATCATCTAGTCCAATCCCCCTGCCGGAGCAGGAACACCTAGATGAGGTTGCACAGGAAGGCGTCCAGGCGGATTTTGAATGTCTCCAGAGAAGGAGACTCCACAACCTCTCTGGGCAGCCTGTTCCAGTGCTCTGTCACCCTCACTGAGAAGAAGTTTCTTCTCAAATTTAAGTGGAACCTCCTAACACACCTCCTTTCCACACATAGGAAATGTGAAATTCTCTTCGCTGCGAATCGTGAATAGTCTCGTGCTATTCCAGAGAATACCGTAGCATTTTGAAAAACCGTCTTATCTATGAATTGTGAAAATACAGTCTGCTCTGCTTGAATGAAGCATAAGGCAGTTTAAGTTGTTAATTGCAACTGCATTTAAAGAAAATTTCCCAATCTGATTGGGATGTGTAGTGGGAAACGTGAGGGTGAGAAGAAGGCGGGAAAGTAACCCATTCCAAAACATTTGCCCAACCGTATTGGGTTTTTTTTTGTGAGGGGTTTTGGTTTTGTTTTAGGTAATGAGGGAAGGGCTATGGAGATAGCCCCAGCCCTGCAAAACCAGGCTGGGCCAGCCCAACCACAACTTAAGCTTAAGCCCCGCTGCAGCTCCAGCCCAAAAGAGAGAGCCAGGAATTCTTCAGAATCATCAGAACAGACCTGCAGTGGAGAAAGGAGTGGGAACCGAGGAGAACAACTTTAAAAAAACAGCAAAGGTCAGTAGAAGGAAGAAAGGAGAGGAAGGATGGGAAGGGCACAGAGTCAGTTTCCCCTGCAACAAGTGCACCACGTCAACCCACCTGCAGCCCGTAGAGTTCACCGGTTGGGACAGGACCACATAAGCAGTGGCTGCCCCTGAAGAAGCCGTGACTTTGGGCAGTGTGTGCTGGAGCAGTTTGTGCGTGAGTGAACTGTGATCGTGGGCAGACCCAGACTGGACCTTTGTGGACTTGGACTGAAGCAGTTTTGTGCGTGAGGGAAACTGCAGCTGTGGGCAGACCCATATTGGACTTTTGTGAACTTTTTCCTCCTGTGGAAGGGTGCCACGTGGAAGCAGAGAGAAAGCCTGGGAGGAGTCCTCCCTACCCCCGGAAGAGGAAGGAGTGGCAGCGACTCGCATGGCACAAACTGACTGTAACCTCACTCCCATCTCCCCTGTGCCCCTGGGCAAAACGGAGGATGTGAAGAAACAGGGGAAAAAAGTTGAGCCCAGGAAGAAGGGAGGGGTGGGGGGAAGGAGTTTGACTTTAAGATATGGTTGTATCTCTCACTGTTCTACTCTGATGTTGTTGGTGACAAATTAAAATTGTTTTGTTTTTCTCCCTATGATGAGTCTGTCTTTTGCCCATGACTGTTTAAGTGGTGAAAAGTCCTCCCAGTCCTTATTTTGACTAGCCTCCTTTTCGGGGCATTGTGGTGCTCAGTTACTCACTGGGCCTAAACCGCATCACCAACATAGTATTGATCATCTTCTATCCCAATGTGTCTGAGCATGCCTCTCCTCAGCTCTCACTGTGCAAGGGGGAAATCTTCAGGTTGTTGCCTGCCGTTCTGTCATGCAATACCAGGCAGTGGGATAGAATCATGGAATCGTTTGGCTGGCAAAAAACCTTTAAGACCATTGAGTCCAACCATAACCTGTCCACTACTAAACCATGTCTCTAAGCACCTCATATACCCATCTTTTAAATACCTGAGTATTCACTAGTCTTGACCTATACAAAAGCAGGGTGCCTCATTCCTCATTTTCATCCATGTATGATAATCTAGCTCCAGATTAGAAATCAAGACAGAAATGAAAATGAAAAAATCCAACCTGTTCTCTTCCTGAAATCAGAGACACTTTTATTTATTTTTTAATTGCTTTTCTGCTAGAATTGTGGCACAGATCACGTCTGGTCTTTAAAATCCATCAGCAGACTCCTTCATCATCCTCAGACTCATTTTTTGTGTTGTTGGTATTGTTCTCAGAGGCTGAAACGAGTATGTAATTGATGGAATGAAGAAAGACCTAAGCTGGTGCTGAATTTCTGCACTTCAATGTTATCTTTAAATCTTCTTGGTCTGTCTGTTGGCCTGACTTCTTTTTTTAAGCAACGTGTTTTTTAAGCAATATTTTTGTACACAAATTTGCTCCTAATTCAGCTATTTCATTCCCCTTTTATTGCTCTCAGTTAGTTTCCTTACATCTGGACTGTGGATCCCAGGTGTATTAGATCATATTAAAAGCCTTCCTTCTGCTCTTTGTTCTAACATGTGCTCTTTCAGCTGTAAAAGATACTGCACAGTAGTAGCACTTTGAACCAAAAGGTCAAAGAGCTTCCTGAATTAGTGATGGTCACTGCTGGTCTGGGTATCAGCTTATTTGTTGTTTGGATTTACCTGAAGTTTGCTGTTTGCCTGTCTGTTTTAGGAGTTGTATTCAAAGGATTATTTGAAAAGGTTCATATCATTCAATCTCTTGTTAAAAGACCAAAATCTGAAGGTAAGCCTGCTCTGTTGCTTTCTAACTTGTCTGACTTTAATTGTAAAGACAAACCCTTTGTAAAGGATTGCAGAGGGCCATTCGAACACTGAAAGTTTGGTTCCACTATATCTGAGGACTTAGGTCTGATTCAAGATGAGAAGGGAAAGAAGGATTACAAGCTTAAAGCAAAGATAAAAATAAGTTTGAAACAAGCTTACTGGAAGAAAGAGAAAAAAGCTTGTCGTGACCTTGCCACAGGGAAGAGAACAGGTTTACCAGGGTTTCCAAGAAGGCTAAGACAAAAGCCATCTTGAAATTGTGATCTGTTTGCTGCTTTAACCTGCCCCAATTTTAAGTGAGTCGTTTCTGGTTAAAGCATTTAGAAAGGGTGACGTTTGATCTCTTCTTAGAAGTGCTATCAGTTCTTCTTTTGTTAAAAAAAAAAAAAAGAAAGAAAGAAAAGAAACCTAAAAACATGTACCTAGATTGACTTAATTTATTTCTATCTTTGCAAAATAGCAGGCTTAACTTTGCAGTGACTGCAGCTGCACAGATCTGTGATGTATAGTAAAAAGAAAATGTGCCTGTATCCCACATTTATGCAATACCAGAACTCCATAAAGGAAGGAGGCAGAGAGGTAAACAACAACAACAAAATCCTCTCATTTAATCGACGCTACTGGCTGACTCTTCTGTTGACTTGGATTAATCACCTACAGTTGTGGCATAGAAACCAAAGTAAGGGGAAGTCTCTAACCAGACTTTCCTCTGTATTTCTGATAACCATAGCAGGCTGCCTTACCAGCAACAGAAACACATGAAGTTCAGTTTCTTTCCACAGTGAGATAAGAGGATCTTAGCCAGTGGCTGTGAGCACTGCGTTTCCTATTTCACGCTCAGTGCATAAAACTTTGGTTAACTCTCCTGATATGTCATAGACTCTTTAACATGAAAGCTGCCACTACTCCCCACTCTGGAAATCTAATTCTTTTAGGATATTTCTTTTCTCTTTTTAATAGGAGACTAAAATAGTTCTGCAGTAAGGTGAAACACTTTTTTTTTCCTTTTTTTACTTTCTCTATGTTAATATCTGGAGATGCACTCATTACACCTGCAGATTCTAGCCCTCTTATCAGCCAGCTTTCATGACTTTGAAGTTGCCATCCAGAGCTAGGAGGAAGGACTTCTGAAAAAAACAGTCTGTGTTTGAGAACTTAGTACTGCTTCCACATGTGATTTGGCATTCAGCAGCTTCCTCACCCCTCAGCTTCTCCCTGTTCTGGTACCAACAAGTTTCTATGCTTGTTGCATCTTCATTTTATTCTTTTTGGCGGTGATACCTCTTGGTTTCAGGCCATAACCCTACCATGATAGCACCCTTATTTTCTCCCCTTAGGCAAGGTTGAATACAGACAGATATTTGAATATGGGTGGCATAAGGAAAAGCAGTAACTGAATTGGAAAATGTCAACGGGGCAAATAACTTGCTGTTATATTGGTAAGATACAAGGCTTCCCTTCCAGATGTTGGTCTGGTCAAATGAAATTCTGGTCCAAATAAATCAGAGACAAAATTCTGTTTTCTCAGATTTCTGCTGTCTTTGCTTATAGCTGTCACTGATGATAAACAAGACGCAAATAATTGTCCCAGTCATTTCTGAGTATTTGTGCCTTTCCTCATTTTGCTGCTTTATTCCTTCATTCTCCTCATCTCATGCTCCCCTTTGTGCTTTCTTCAATATCAGCCCAGTGACTACAATCGTCTTGAAAAACCCTGTTCCTAAAGGAAAATGGGAAAGTGACTACCAAAGCTAATATCCTATTTAAAGACACCTCATCCATTTCTACCTATGACTATTATAACCTTATAGCCATATATTCTCAATAGCTATATATCAGCTGTGAATACAAAATAGGTAGATACAAATGAGCCATATTTTGCATGACTAAGCCACCTGGGTCCTCTGGTCAAGGTTGAACTAAGCTCAAGGGTTACACTGTCTGTTGTAATAAATTAGTAGTGCTTTTGTGCTATGCCTCTAGCTGTAATAAGGATACATACATTATGGGTGTCACCCTATCTCTGAGGACAATTTTAATATAGCTTAAACAATAGCCTAGCTAAACAAACAATGAACCAGTCATGATATAGAAAAACAGTGTAAGCTCCAGGGTATGGAGCTTACCCAGGAAAAAGAAAGAAGAAAACAAAAGATTAAAAAGATTAGCAAGTAACAATAAAAGAGACACTTATAACACTCTAGATAACCTAGAGTAGTCATTTGGTATCACTGTTGAGGATCTGTTTCAGCAAGACATATAAAGGTAGGTCTAATATTAAGCACTTGCATCCCTTCTGTTTACCAGCTTTGAGTAACAAAAATGTGTTAAAAATTAAAGTCACTTTTAATTGTTTGATGAATCAAAGCCTGGAGCTTCAGAGTATAACCCTAATAAACAGAGTCATGCTAGCAAACTAAAGTAGCACTACTATTGCCGTTGCCGATACCCGGCTAAAGCTGTTGTCAACAGTGTGATGAGAGGAAATCCAGAATGGATGAAAATGAGAGTAACGTGATCAGCAGTGATATGTGAATATAGACCTGTCTAAATTTAGATTCTTGCAGTGAGAGTGAAACTTACCCAGTTGGCTCCTGTCTTTCACTTTCCCATTATTAAGTCCATGTCTTACTGGACTTTAGTGTGACCTCCACTGTGATCTATGACTTCTAGTCGGCCTATTCTCTGAGGATGCTAAATGTAATGTAGTTTTGGATACCACCTACTAGTGGGCTAACCAAAAAGAAGTGCCAGTAAAAAATCATAGAATTACGGAATCACAGAATGGTTTGAGTTGGAAAGCGCCTTCAAAGATCATCCAGTTCCAACTCTCCTGCCATGGGCAGGAACATCTTCCACTGGACCAGGTTGCTCAAAGCCCCATCCAACCTGGCCTTGAACACTTTCAGTGATGGAGCATCTACAGCTTCTCTGAGAGACCTGTTCAGGCTTCTCATCACTTCCTTCCTTATGTCCAATCTACATCTACCCTCCTGCATTTCAAAACCATTACCCCTCATCCTGTCACTACAGACCCTGGTAAAATATCTTTCTCTTTCTTTTAAGCCTCTTTTATATACTGAACACCTGCAAAAAGGTTTCCCCAGAGTCTTCTCTTCTCCGGGCTAAGCAGCCCCAACTATCTCAGTCTTAAACAAAAATGTGTTGTTTGGTCACAAGTTAGTGCCGTAGTCCTTTCACTTTCACAAAATGTCATCTTCCTCTCTGACCAAATACATGGGATTTCACAGACTGAGAGAGGAGAACCTGATAGGTGTGGATCACTCCGTACAAAGACTTTTAGCTCACTTCAACCAAGTTGTCTCATCAGCTTAGTCTACTTTTTATTCAGGATGTCTTTGTTCCTCCAAGCAGTGTGTGTTACCTAACCTTAACTGTAACCTGTCACTTAAACTGGCATTAAATAGAGAATTAAGAATTTTGCAGTGTGCCTCCTTAAAACATTTATCAGTGTTCCACAAATCTAAACTAATTAAGCTTTACAAATACTTGTATAGAGTGGTACTATTGTACTATTTTTCATCCTTTTTTACAGAAAGGAAATTAAGCCACAGAAGCTTTAGGCCAAGGACCCAAGTGTCCATGAATTTTAGGTCCCAGAATGAAATGCTTAGATCCAAATTTCCTAGGACATTTAGTATTTTTTACTACTTTACATGCTTTTACAGGATGTTATTTACAGCATTCCGATCAGCCACAGGTATGTTTGTGAGACCAAACGCTTCTGTAAATGTGAAAGCTAGCAAGTAGATTACAAGGAAAATGAAGAGCACATTCAGCAGTCAATTGTAAAAAGCTGAAGTGAAAAACAATATTTTCTTCAAAACCTAGCCTTATTTTTACATGCCCTTCAGCTTCTTCAGCAAGTTCATTCTTTTGTCTCACCTCTATGTGAAAAAGAAACATTTCTTTTTGAGTAGAATTCATGACATTTACTAGGAATACAATGTAAGACTATGATACTCCATGTTCCTGGCACACTGAGGCAGGAATATCAGACAGTTGTAGGTAGCTAAACTCAGGTTCTAACTCTGATGGGTGAAATTGGGCTTGTGTTTGTTCTCATAGAAGTGTGAAAGGAGTAGTAAGGAAAGCCCCATGCAGCACCTGAAAACAAGGGAAGCCTGAGAGTGTCACGGAAGCTCAAAGGAACCCTTGTGGATGACACTGGAAGGTTTCCAAGCTCCCAGGTGTGGCTGGGAGCTTGGTGGTCATATTCATCTCCACTATGGGGTTAGGCAGGGCACTGGCAGACCCCTGAGCACATCTGCCAGTTCTGAGGCCTCTTTGCTCCTCTGAGGATTTTGGCTGCCCATGCCTGGGGTGAGCTCCCATGTGTTGGTCAGAGCTGAGGGAGGAAGAGCTGCGGGAGGACCTATTCAGGGCCTCCCCTCTCTGCTTAGAACTGCTTTTGAGATCCAGCCCCTCATCATGGATCCTTGCTCAAGCTGTGCCACAGCCATGCCTGTGCCCAGCCTTGTACCTCCTGATCCCAACCTGATGAACTTGCTTTCTAGCTTGATCCTCGACTGTGATCCCTGGGCTGAGGCTGACCTCAGTCCCCATTGCCAGCTCCATCCTTCTCTCCTGGGTAGACACAGTGGGATGACATTCCATTGGTATGGCACTGATCTACCAGCCTGGCTGTCACGCACAACCCTCAGCTTGACTGTCCTTGCAGAGCAGCCCCCTCCCATGACATGTACCTGCTACTTTGGTCTTACATCTTTTGCTCCCACTGAAAAGGAAATCAAATGCGTGAGCTAAACAGGAGCTACATTTCACTCCAGAGAGACCACACAGATAGGTGTCATGGAATCGCACCAAAATGGCTACACGCACACAAATAATGAACTCAAACAAGCTTTAATCTGCAACTGAAATGAAGCAGACAAAACTTCATTCACCAAAACAACACTCTACTGACATTTAACAAATACAGGTTCGATATGCTGGTTGGGAATATTACCAGACACAGCTGAGTTAAGAATTCTTAATTTTTGGCCAAACAACCCAAAATGTGCACTCATTACTCACCCAAAAAGGGAGGGTTCTCAATCTTGATTAGTTACCTTAAGTGGTGTCCCAACTCAAGGAGAGAGCCCCCTACTACAGACCCACTGCTCTGAGGAGGACCGACTCAAATGAGTCCTCCGGCGGGGCCCCATTTATACCCTGGTCGAATCTGATCTGTGGTCAATACATGGTCGTGTCAGCCCCCTATTGGCTGAGGACCCCAGCTTTCCCGCCTTTGACCCCCACTGTGTGGACCAGACATGAGCTGTGAGGGGGGAGGCAGTCCTGGTGCCACCAAGGCCAGAAACTTTAGCACTGTCTTTGTTGGGTTTTTCTCAGGTCTTTAGTAGGGTGGGTGCATCTGCCACAACAGGCAACTGAAAGACCAGATCTCCAAGGGACATGCCATGGCATCACCAAAGATGTCTACATTACCCAGTGTGACTGTACTTGGTGTACAATTTGTACTTTCTACTGATTTCTCACTGTTGTGTTCACTGATAGTCATAGGACATCTTGTTTCAGTGAAAATTCTTGATGTGCAGAATAGCAGATTTTCTTAACTTCTTTCTTGGAAATGACTATACCTTTTGTATTTGAAATTTTCCCAAAATATTCAAACTAAGGCAGCTGGCTGGCATGAGAAACTTCATCCTGAACAGTTTAAGTCTAACAATACAATAAGCAAGAGTTTATTGTGGATATTGTTAGTCAATTTTAAGTATAGGCATCGTTTTCTGCGTTACCTATAATAACAGGTAATACTTGTACCCATATATTAAAGACTGCTGAAGAAAAAGATTGCACATGCGAAAACATCACCTGTTCCAAGTACTACGAAGCAGTCTCTTATATATAAATCTAGTCTAAAATAGCCTGTCAATGACAGCATCAGAATACAAACTTAGTCCTCTTTCAGAAGACTTTCTGTACTGATTTGTAGGAACCTATCTCATGACACAGATAACTGAATGCCATTACATCAAGGAAACATTATCAATATCCCCAGAAATTCACCCAGAATCTACCTTTTAGAAAGCTTGCCCTACTCTCTGCATAGAAACAGCATATTTTCATGGATGTTTTAATATATTACATGGGCATGATACACAAAATACATATAAGATGCATGTTGCAGCAAGTGAAGTGAATTAATATATTATTTAAAGGTAGATCGTGACTCTCACATGACCACCAGATTTGATACAAAAAGCAAAGAGGTTTTTTCTTCCTGGGTCTCAGAAATGAATTAGGGTATAAAATTAAAACAAAAGGTGTGAGACGCAGCACATCACAATGATACTAATTTGTTTTATTATACACACATCTATGAACACTGCTTACTCTCTGTAAAACTAATTTTGCTAAGATCATGTGGTATAGTCATGGAATATTTTGTGGAGCCTTCAGAATGTGGCTGAATGTGGAGTTGCAACACTCTGGTAACACATCTACATTTCATGGAATTATACTTGCTTTCATCTGGCACCCAAGCAGAGTATTTGAATAAAAGAATTAGAGACCCAAGGCAGATCAGTGCTGTCATGTTATGAGTAGGTGTACTGTTTTATGTGCCTGGTGTCAACATCAGAGGAAGTTCACTGCTTCAAATTCATTGTGCTGGTTAGCATGAAAAGCTGACATGAAATCGGAAAGTATTTGCTTTAGTAACTGACAAAGTGAGCTGTGGGCAGCATTGAAACACTTCCACACTTCAAGGCACAGCCTTTGAGAGGACAGTCTGCTTGCCCTAGCACAACCTGCCAGTTCAGCAGATCCCTTCAGTACAGCTACAGTCTACAGCTAAAAGGAAGGAGAGCAGAATAACATAAATGTGCTCCATTGTTATCACTCTGTCAGCTGAACAGCTGAGCAGGTCCACCGCAGCTGGTAGAAAACACCTACATTTTAGTTAGTTACCTGGCAAAATGAAACACAACATTTCCTTCCAAGAGAAAAAGATGTAACTTCCCTCTTTTCTTACACAGAGAGAGAGGAGTTAGGCACTGTGTCAGAGTTGACAGATAACTATTGCAACTTGTGAGCATCTTTTCTTTTATGAAATGTCTAGCACAGATGGGAGGGGGAGATGGCAACAACAGTGTTGTATGTGGTCACACCAAGGTACCAAGAGAATCTCTGTGCAGCATGGAATAGCACTGGGAAGAACTAGACATGAATCCAGTAAGTGACATTATTCTATCAAAATAATACTATGCTTAGGTTAGTTAGCCCTGTATTTCAAGTCTCTTGCATTTATTTGGGCAGAGTTAGCTTGTTCATACCTGCGTATATCACATTGTAAAACCGAGATAAATAGTAAATGGTAGAGGACACGGAGAGGTGGGAATGCAATCCTGAGAAAACCAGGTTGAAAGATTCAAGCTGGGTCATGTACATGCAAATAACTATCTATGTGCAAGTAGACACAGTTGTACATTTTTGTGGGCCAAAGTACTCCTGGAAAGATTTTTAGAGGAGGTAACTGATGAATGAATTTCCTGGTCCTCTACAGTTTGTGGGCAGCAGTGACTCATTCAACACCAGTACTGAATTGTGAATAAAACAAATTCTTTAGGGAATTAAAACTTTTATGAAATTTTATGAGGAATTACCCAGGCAGACTTCTCTGAATAAACCATTCTCCTTTCAGGTAGAAGAAAAAAAAATATTGCTGTTTGCCATCTCCTTAAACACCTGCTCCCATGTCCATTTTATACCACTAATAGCAGCACTGCCAGAGTGAACGGTGTAAAAATCATGGTTTGTCCCTCTAAATCATGAGTTTAGTTTGTGTATCATTAGATTTCTTTTTAAAGTTTTGGAGTCAAGCTACTTTGCCTTCGAGGATCTGAGCCATTAGTGCAGCTGAATGAGTAGCAGTTTCTGAATATTCCAGTAGTATTTTCTGAATAATTTCCTATTCATAACACACATTGTGAAATTGTCAGCTTGCTGATGAATTCAGTATATTTGAAAAATGAGGCAACTTCTCCAGAGAATGAAGAGCCTCTTTTCCATACAGTGCTTTGGCTGATGGAAAATAAAATAAAAGGTGGACTGGAACCCACAATCATCTTAATAGGTTAGTGCTTCATTGTCTATCACTTTTATGAAACATTTTTTGAAGTCAGATATCATAAATCGTTATTGATTTTCTCCTAGAAAATTTTGTTCAGGCCTTTGTCCATGACCTCAGAATGCATTGCAGAGGAGAAGAGAAAGCACAGATTTTCCTGGACTGAAAATGGAACAGAAGGAAGCAAGAGTGGTGTTACAACCATGGAAGCTGTGCCATTTGACAGTGTGAATGTTATCTAAGCAAAGACTGTATGATGAAGTCTTTTATTACTATATACCAATGTTATTAGTGATTTGGATGAAATAGAAATATACTGTACTGAAGATAATGGTGGTCTTCTTCATTAAGGTAATTTATACTCTAAAAAAAAAAATCCCCTGCTTGAACATAGGTAGAAGGGAATTCACACACAAGTCCCACAGGCTTGGAACATGCTATTCATGGAGCCTTAGTTCTCCAGTAGAAAGGGCATTTCTGGGATTAACTTAGCCAGGGAGATAAGTTTGTCACTTGCATTGTGAACTTCTGCCAAATGCAAATACAGAAATACAATAGGATGCAGTTTTCATGAGTGGTATAGAGTGTATGACAAAATCCCTTTTCAGTAACTAAATAGCAGCTCAATTAATAATCCTGCTAAAGGGAAGGAATTTATTGTTTTTAAAGGTGAGGCATGTGAAAGCTTCTATTGTACTTTATTTCCTCCATCTCCTTTTTTCACAACATAGAGTCATAGAGTAGAAAAATATAATTAATAGTTTGGGATTTTTGAAGCCCTGACATCAAAAAAATCTTGCACAAACTGGCTTGTCTCCATCAACAAAAATTAAATTTCAGAAGAACCTAAAGGAAGATTTAAACCTTTCATTATGGGAAACAATAAGCACTATTGAAATGTCTGTCTTGCCACAAATAAATGATCTAATATATCACTTGGTTAGGAATGGATGATTACACTCCTTGAGAACCCGATAAGCTCTTCCTAAATTGAGCTCTTCTAAAAAGGTTACAAAAAATACTTTTATCAAGTAGCAGATAAAAAGTGAAAGGAAATACTTTTTAGACAGCAAATGCAATTAACCTGGGGAAATAATTATCAAAGGATATTATTGAAGTCAATTGATTATTGGATCTTTTACAAGGTGAGATTTGAATATGAACAACAAGAATACTCAGCACCTCATTAAACTGACAGAAATATGTGGTAGGATTCTGAACCTTCAAGCTTCAGTACAGAAGCCAGTGACTTATTGATCATGGTTAAGAAGCCTCATAGGTTGATTAATTCATAATCATCCATGGAAGGACTTAGATATCCCTCCGAATCATGATCTACCTATCAGTCAGAAACACTGTAAAAGACTGAGCCATCTCTGGTACAATGTAGTACTTGATATTTCACATTCCCTAAAACTTCTCTCTGCAGTCAAGAAACGTGTAATGGGGTATTCATTGCATTTGGCTTGAAGGGAAAGATGGCCATTTGGGCTCACTTGCATCAGGTGAGTGAATGTGTGTGAATTGGTTCAAGTAAGGTTTGCGTTAAGCGTAGGCTTACAGTTCTGTTATGGCCTTTCTCCCTCCCAGCTAAAAGGCCATACCTGTGATACAGCCTGAAGTCATCAAAAGGATAATTAGTAGAAGCTTAGTTTCTGTTTTACTCTTCACCTAAGACCTTCCATGTATGCATGGTAATTTCAATGAGAATACAGCCCTTACCCTTATTTTGTGTTCCCAGTTATAGTGTATATACGAATTTTGAAGGACTCTGTTTTACTCTAGTGGACTTTGAATTAGATCTTTCAGAAATACCCACTACATGGCTTGTTTCATCTGTTTTTAATTGAAATAGGTCTAGCAATAATTTATTACTCAAATGTCTGTATGGATGGAAATCCAGCAATACATGAATATAGAGCTGGGGCATCATTTCCATATGTGATGAGCCTTTATAAAAAAAAATATTTGGGGCTAATTTATCCTTCTGAAACATAAATGTTGCAATTAGCACTGGAATTACTTCTTACAGTTTCAAAATAATTAAATAATGAGGAAAAAAACAGTTCACTCACTGCATAATGAATCCATCCAACAGGGCACAATAGACAGAGTCATATTAAAACCTGGATCATTACCCATCTTTTCCTGCAATTAAGGGCTCCACAGGATGTGGATGTTCCATTGATATCAGTCAGTCTAATAACACTTTAATTATTTTTAAAAGTCAGATAAGACATGCAGAATGTGAAAAAAAACCTAGCTCAATATTGTCACATAGACATGTCGGCTTACCTTCTCCCTGCTTGCATACGCTTTCAGAAAATATGCGAGCAGAACATGAGTGCAAGTACCACATGCTCTAATGCTATCTTACTGAGAAGTAACCTTATGTCTATCATGTCATTTGTTTCCTTTAACTATTCCTCAGGGATTAGTTTGACTAGCCTATTGCTTCATGTTTGGGTAATGTGGCTAATCCTTTCCAGTTTCATTATTCTAATCACTTGCAAGCTGGCTCCTTTTTCCTGACTATATGGCAGCCAGACAGTGCTTCTTTACTTTGTAAGTGGCG
Organism: Mesitornis unicolor; assembly: GCF_000695765.1. Taxonomy (NCBI): domain Eukaryota; kingdom Metazoa; phylum Chordata; class Aves; order Mesitornithiformes; family Mesitornithidae; genus Mesitornis; species Mesitornis unicolor. The sequence goes on along the minus strand of NW_010190495.1, from coordinate 2,118 downwards.
TGCACTGAAAATGCAGAACACCTTTTTTGTAGCCTCTATTTAAAAGCCAGGTTTGGCAGCTGGTTTAGTGTATGTTTCAAAACTACGTAGACAGAAGGGCCTTTGGGAGATGATGCTTTGCATCAGGCTGTCTTCTTAGATCAGTGCAGACTTTTTAGATTTTCACTTTCAATTGCATTCTATCCATAATTTCTGTGTTTAATTGCTAGCTATATATGTGCATGCCACTGAAATATCTGAAAACTTTGAAAGGTTTCTTTTTAAAGTGTCCCTCTGGTGATATAATACACTTTGTAAGAAAAAGATATGTTGGTATTACATGCACTCTGCACACTCCCTCTATGATTTCCATGTCATGTTTGCACAGTTTACAAGTAAAAACATGTTTTTCCTGTCCTCACTATTTCAAATTCTGTGTAACTTACAAAGAAAACAGCAGATATTTTCCTCTGTTTTGTGCATAAGCACACAAAAGTCATCATAAATGGCCTGAGAAAACAAATTTAGATGCTGCAACAATGAGCATGGAGGATGCCTTAAATAATGAAGCAAGAGCCAGAGAAGGAACAAAAGAGTTAGCCATTTGTTTCAGGAATTTAAAAAATTGAGTTCTTAAAGGAAGCAATCAGATTTTACTACTGTGATCGCTACAAGAATTTACCACAGACAAAACCATTTTTCACTATTTTTAACTTATTTAAACATTTCTCAGCTTCAGATACTAAATATGTAAAACTGAGGAAACTATTCATACTTACCCAATTGCTCTCATTGAAGACCTGTAAAACTCTTTTTTTATGTTTGCCACAAGCTAAATACCACTCACTACTCCTACTTTAAAAATGAGAAAACTGAGCTGTAAAGAAGTAAATTGTCAGTTCTAAAAATTTCCCCTCAGTTACCATGATCTAAACTGAACTTCTCATATCATCTGGAGCATATATATGAAAAGAAGTTTTCCATATTTTAATTTTTTTTTAATACTGTGTTTTGGAAGAATGTAAATCTTTTTGTCCTTTGGGCAGAATTCCAAATCACTGATTTATCTGATGCAAAAAAATGGTGACATGAATTTAAAGATCAGCTTCATCCACCTCATATTCCTCCTGGTGTTTTTTCAAGTGGCTTGATTTCTTCAGAAAACATCCTGAGTACATTTATTTGGCTTCACTTCCAAATTACCTTTTGTATCTGTCCAACTATGCATTTTCCCAATGATCAGCTCCATCAGTCACAGAAACTTTTTGTTCTCTGAGTCTTTTGCCAATGGGAAATGTTCCCTTTTAAATAAAAAACGTCAGTCACCACTGAATGTTGTCCAAGTGTTTTCAGCCTAGAGACTATCTTTTGGAAGTGCAGGTGTACAATATTGGATTATTTTCTTCTCTGAACTCTGTAGGGTATTGTGCCTTCTGTTTTGTGGAAGGACAGCCATTTGTGTATTGATTCATTGTAGTAAAATCTGCCTGGTCCTACAAGACTGCTCTATTTCAGACCAAAACTTGCTAAGAGGTTTTGGAAAAAGAAGACATCTATCAATGGGTTTGAACTTTGATTGCATCCCAACTATGGACCTGTCCTCAAGCATAAAAAACAATGAATGATGAGACGCATTAAATGTTTATGTGATTCAAATAATCCATTGTGAGGACATGGATAAGAATAGAAGAGGAGTGAATTAGGGTGTGTATTGACCCTCATTGCAAATCTTAATAATAATGTGAAAATTAGATTGGTGATTTCATCTCATTTAAGACCACTGCCAGTCAACCTCTTACATGATATATGACACTGCTGTCCACCAGTATATAGTATTATGTTCTGTAATGTGGAAAATATCTTAGTTTCACATCAGATACATACACATTGACTCAAATACATCATCTAAACATCACAGAACTTAAAACTCCTGCCTCTGTTGACAGGATGGTCAGGTTGGGGAAAACAGACTTGCTTGAGGCTAAAGTTGAGATGAATTTATAGGTCTGTGGTGAATCCTGTATGTTTCTCAGCTGATTCAAACCACACTGATAGCTTCCTATTTTCTTGATAATTAAATTGGTCTTAAGGTAGTAAAAAAAATGAAGGGAGAAGGGAGAGGGGAGAGAGGGGAGAGGG
>NW_010190494.1:20549-47321 GCF_000695765.1 Mesitornis unicolor | reverse complement strand
GCGGAAGCGACTCGGAGCAAGGCGGTAAACGGCGCCTCAGCCGTCGCCGGAGCCGCGCCGGGACGGGCGGCCGGGGCAGCCGCCATGTCGGGGCGCCTGGCCCTGTCAGCGCTCTGCTGCGACCAACGGTGGCTGAGGAAGGAGAGACTGAAAGCCTGAGATTATTTTTGACTTAACGATTTGCATGACATGTAGCCATAATACTCCTCAAGTATTTATTTTGAAATACACTCTTGCTTTGAGAAAACTTCCCTGTGATAAAGTGAGGCATAATGTTTGTACCAGGACAAAACGTTTATTCTGTGGTCTGGAAGATCTCCATCATCTGTAGTGGATCTTCTGTTTTGCACATCTTGTCATATACTTAGAAACACACACTGAGTTTCCGTGGTAATGTTTCAGTATGTTATAATGCACAAGTCAGCTAAGACATTCAACAGCTTCAAAGACCTTTTTTTTTGTCCCTCAAGAAATTATTTTAGTGTTATAATAGGTCTATCTATTAACTGGTCTCTCAGGAAATTATTCCTGCAATTGCATTATAAAAATGTCATATGGCTAAGGAGAACTCTGTAACATGCTTTGTGTTCATTGTTAACTTAGGCATGTGTTACCTGACTGTTGTTGAATTAGTGCAATAGGAAGGTAACAATGTATCACATTACAGGTAAAGGAATAAGAGAAGAACTAGACTGTTTACCCACTGCAGTAGGTTTAATACATGAAATCAATTATTTTGTCTCAAGAAACAAGAGGGGTGGAGGATCTGGCCTATAGAGTTCAAGTTCATCAGAACTTTTAGGTCCCCTTCAAAATCACTAATGGTCTTTCAGCATAAAGGCTGGTTACTGCTTCTGTTTCTGAGGCAGATATAATTAGCTCACAGATAATTTCCCATGGCTTGCAGTCTATTAGCATCACCCAGTGCTGTATGAACTACCTGTCCTATGCTGCACTGCAGTTCACGCCTCTTTCCTCCCCATCAGTGCCACAATAACATACGGTCCTGTGTAGCAAAATGTGATTTCCAAAATATCCAAGTTAAGGACCAGAGACTTGTTTCTAAAAAGAAGTTATCTCCAAAACATAAGACACCTGAAGGACTAAGTGGACATTTTATGAAAACTTCCCTACAGCAAGATAAAGGCTACAGCATGCCAACAAAGCAAGGAAATAAAAATACATTTCTCCAAAAACAAATGCAAACGAACATGCCCCTTCTCTCCCATTCTCAAATGTAATAATTTTATGATTACATTTGAGAACATTGTTTTCTCACACACTTTCACCACTGGGACAGGACAATTGCTGTCAATAGAGTCCACTAGCCAAAATTTTTTAATAAATAAATAAAAAATAAATAAAGAGAGAAGCATGCAAAGACTGTAAACACTGTGACACCATGATAGCCCTGAAATCAGGAGCCATTGCTGGATACCTGGTAGTATTACATGCATTGTACAAATGTGCCTGAAGAACACAACTTCCCAGCCAGGTCACGCATAGTTCATCTTAGCATTTTAAAAATATTTCCAGAATTATATTTTTTATTTTCTATCTTTATGATGGCTAGGCTAATTTTTACTTAAAAGAACCATTCTGACTGAAAATGGAAACAGGATTAAATTTTTTTGGTGCCTGCTCAGAAATCCACACATGCAGCCTTAGACTTGAGGGTGTTCACAAGACCCCTGTGTGGCTGAATCCCAGTGCAATGACTGCCTACCTGAGGCATGTAACTGGTGGACTTAATGAGAGGTATCAATTGCCTCAGCCCAGTTTGTGAACCCCATTCCCACAAATCAAATTGTTAGAGGTACCTTATCGTCCACTTCTGAGGAGTAACCCTTCATATTGTTTGCCCTGCAAGCTACCCTCTTTGGATCACCAACACTTTGATGCCCATCTAGTTAGGAAGGGACCTATAGCAATTGCGTGCAACCAGCCTCTGAGTGGAGATAGCGATCTGTTTCTGAGCTGGTAAAACATCTCCCTTTTCCCTGCTGGGTAGAAAACTGTCGAGGCCAGACTAGGTAAAAAATTTAAGTATGTGTATTCTGTACCATTTTAGTTGTAGGCACTGACAGATTTAAACACTTATTGAGTTGTGTCTGGTGATGCCTGATACCTCTTGCATTTCTCTTTCATTTCTAATACTTCTCCACTCTGTCCATAGTGTGTGTTTAGTATGAAGGTATAAGGATGTGGCAAAGGAATTAGCTTTGCAACAGTAAACACTCTAGTATTCATTTTGAATGTATGTCCTACTAGAAATGATACACCAGAGGTGTAGGGGATACAAATGAACTTAATCAGAACATGAAATGCATTAAGTTCCTATTTTAGCTAACATCCTAATGTCTGTTTCCTGAAGGAATGTTTCTGATGGGTATCTGTGGAACATTCTTTGTTAATTAAACTCATCACAGCCCATACTGATAGCTAAAAGGATAAAGAAGGGACTGCTAGTGCTCCCAATTGCATGCTAGTAATTTAAAGTTCACTTACAAATGCCATTATAGGAGATTTCTGAACTGATTAATTTTCCCTCTAAGGATTTTTTTCTTTTTGCAAAACTTGATGCTCCTGAAATTCACACTCAACAAAGAATTTTTTAAGTAACGTCAAGTGATGTGTGTAGCAATTGCCCTTGTAGCTCTAGGCTTAATTGAAAAGCATATGTATGTTTCTAGGCATAGATCTAGCAAAGAACAAACTGTGAAGCATGGCCTGGATACTTTTGCAATTGCAAAACAATTTACCTGAAACATTTATTTCATTTAAAAAAGGCAATTTTTCCGCAACTGTATCCTTTAGTGTAAGGCATCCATGTTTGAAGATATATGTATGTTGGAAAAGATTAGCAGAAAAGTAGTATAAATATCATGTCCTGTATACAAAATGCTCTGAGTATCCTAGTATACAAAAAATCCAAACTTTGTTAATTCAAATTTCAGTTAGGGTCCCTTTGTAAGCTCAAATTAAAATTGCAGGTAAAGACTTAGAACATACGTTAAATCGCTTTGCTATGGTTCTATACCACCTTTTGTCCAACTCATAGACTGTATCTGTCCCAAAGAACTGTTAGTCTTGTACAAACAATTTTCACAGTCCATTACCATGCAATTGATGTCTAAGAAATAGAGGCAGTCACAGCTTTCTACAATATGCAGTAGTGTGCAGAGTTAAGTTCAAGTCTATATAAACTTCTCTGTTTTCCTGAAAGGTGATGGAAGTAGTAGTAGTAACCAGAACCTTCTAATGTACATAATAGATATAATCATTCTTCCAGTTTAATATCCAGTCTTACAATATTAAACATATCACAGCTTTACTTGAAATCCACTAAAAATCTTGTGCAGAATTCAAAATAATTCAACTATTACTTGAAAAAATACATATTTGATAGAACTTTTCAAGTAGACATTTTGACTGGATTTAGTGAAGATAAAGGATGGCATGGTTTGTTCTGCAATAGTAAGATGTGGTCATAGGGAAAACCAAACCAAACCAAACCAAGCAAACAAACCCAAACCAAACAAACCCAACACCCCCCCAGAAATACTTATACTCACCACTCTTCTTTGTTTGACTGCAGCCTTCCAGCCTGAAGATGCCTTCCTGTCAGAGGTCTTAGGTATACCTATTTTTTGCAGCACTCAGAATAGTGATGCAGTGCTGAAATCAATGTGTCCATGATGGATCATCTGTATGCCCACTGAAATGCTAAGAATTCATGACCTTCTGTTTATTTTGTCTTCCGCAAATGAGTGTGTAGTGTGCTGGGAGAGAAACAACAAGAACTTATAAAAATGCTAAAATATCTGTCTCTGCAGGCAGAAGCCACTTTTTACAGACTTCTGGAAAGTGCTGAAATGAAAGCCTGACTTAGTCCAGATGGGAATGAGTTAGAGATCCTCTGGGATGAAAATGCAATTTTAGTATCAATTATTACTGATGTTATCATTCAATTCCTCCCTGAGGAGGTCTTACAGTTCAGGATAACCTGTATTTCATCCATATTTTTCCAGGTCTAAGTTCTGTTTCAGAAAGCTTTTCAGGCATATGCTTATTCATGTAAGTAGTCTTACTCACATCATACCTGAGTCAAATGTTCAGACAGCTTTGATAAAACTCTGCTGGGCAATGAACTTTCATACTTTTAAGTTCTAAGAAGACTTTGAAAATGTGAGAAACAAAACAAGATAGATAATGGGGACTTCCTAATTAAAAAAAAAAAACAACCAACCCCCCATACACACCCCCTACCAAATCAAGCACATGAAAGCAAAAGAGTTTCATGCAAAAGCAAAATTTATTATATGCTCTTCAGTATTTAGACACACTCAAGGAAAAGAGTCCATGGTAAATTCCATGGAGGACAAGCAGAATTTTAGCTGTTGTGGATTTAACTTGCAAACTTGATGATGTAATTTTATAGACTGTCACTGAACTTTGATTTTTAGGTAATCCATGTCCCTGAGCTGCCCAGCTTGCTGAAATTGCAGATTATTGATTATTTGTCTCTGCAAGAGTAAAATCTGCTGTATTATCCAAAGCTATTCCCACTTCTTTGATATCCCTCTACCATTCTTTTCCAGATCACTGCATCAGAACTATCAGAGACACAACACTGTTATTACAAAACCTTCAACATTCAATATATATTCTTTGAAGGTGACAAAAAGACTTCAGGCACTGGCATTCTTATTGATGTTCCTTTTGAACTTGATAACAAAAATAACCATGGATTTCACAACGTCTTTTAACCCAGAAAGCTGTGTTTTTCACAGAACAACGAAAGAGCCCATTAGCCCTCAATCTAAGTGTTGATGTCACTATTGGCAGAAAAATAAAGTAATTTTTAAATTACCTGTTATATCACTATTTCTTATCAGCAACACTTTCTTAAAATGAGAATACAGCCCAAGAGGTATACAGAAGTTAGCCATTACTGGAGGAACTCTATGCTTAAAGATTGCAATGATTCCAAGTCCTATTTTCAACCTTCCTTGCCTAAGATAAAACAGGAAAGCTGATTTTTCCCAGAACACCCAGACTTGCCTGGGTCTAAGGTACAGAGATTCTGTCTCCTGTCATGGAGGGGCTGGGGAGGGTGAGAAGGATAAAGATGGAAAGAAAAAGACATATGCTTGAGATTTTAGAAACAATACCTAAAATCTAGTACTGAGCTGCTTTTGGACTCAAAGCTCTGCGTTTCACACGAGAGCTCTGGGTACACAAGGAGTGCAGAACTTGCATTACCATCTGCGTTAAAGACTCCTAGGAGGCTCCTAGGAGCATGGAGTTAGTTGGCACAGCTTTAGTATTTATCTTGTTGTCTGTCACTTCCCTCTGCAAGAAGCTATCAGTTGTATTGCAACTTCCCTAGGAGCCTGGTCCGTGGCACATTATGGCTTAGTATATGAACATAAACTGAAGGGACTCCTGTTGTATAACTGACATTGGCTTAGTCTGCTCCATTTCTGGTTGTCTCCCGAAGTTTCAGCCTTGCAATCCCATTCTCAACAGTTGCTGGATTTTGTCCTTGTGACATATTTCATGATCGTTATTCCGCTAGATAACTATATTCACTGCATGACAAGGAAAGCTAATGTTTAAGCACTGTGACAATGTGCTGGTTTAGTTCGTCGGCAGAATTATCTTGCAAGCAAACAAGAAATTAACACCTAAATTGACTTAAGTGCAAAGTCAATGGTGTATTTCATTACAACTCTCATTTATTAATGTGTGCTGTATTTTTAAGAATGCATGTTCATCCAGAGCCATACAAAAAATAATTCTGTGAATTTCTTCAAGCATCCCAGTTTTGAGCAGCTCAGACTGGTGAAGAATGGATGAAATTTCACAGCAGCTTAGGGAAGAAATAGTATCTGTCACTCAGTTTGCCCCAAATAACATCAGTAATAATCTCTGGAAATAGCTTTTTCTATAGCTCATCTTGCAAATTAGCATGTCACAGGATTCTGGAAGAATCTAAATAAGAAAAATAGGCATGAATTCAGGCCCAAGAATCATTATATGGAACAGAAAAACTCTTACTTTTAAGCCAGCAGCAAATCCATATGTCCAAATTTATTATTCAGTTATCCATTCAAGTCTACATTTTCTCATGGGCTCACTCTTATGGTGCTGAACTAGACTGCTGAACATTTACATTTGCACCTTGCCAAATACCATTCCAGATGTAAATTTCATGACTATGGGGATTTTAGGCAAGGTAAAATTTTAGGCTCACTAAATCTAGATGCCAAAAGTCATTGATTGCAACAGAGCAGAGGCTACATGCCCATCCTCAAAATATTGTTATTTATTTATTTGCAGTCTCTATAGTTATCTATACTAGCGTAAAATGAGTATAGCAGATTCATGGACACTTATCCTACTCTTCACATCAAGGAGAAATTCAAGGTAAAAGGCAGTGAAGAATCTTTTGCCATCTGATAATCTATTTAAGTAAGCTCTCTGGAACTGGAAGAAGGCAGGAAAGAAATTTTCTCTGTCAAATAGTATCATAGAAGTGGAATTCAGTGAGGCAGGCATCCCAAATTGAAACCTGGTCATTTGCCTTATCACTGATATACTATTTTTCTTTTTCCAAAAACCCTGAAATTTGCTCAAAGTACCCACACAGTTCAGCCTTTTCAGGGTCAAAGGAAGGAATTTCAACATGCACAGTGCATGTTCAAATATTTGCTCACTCTGTTAAGGGGAAGCAGTGAATGACTTCTAGGTATATGTTTTAGATAGTGTAAAATATTGGGTCTTTAGGATTTATTTTTCAGTAATAGCTTTACAGGGCTTATACTCAATATTTCCCCTCACTGGAATAGCTGGGTTACTTATAAATCTAACAGGCATTTGGCTGGTTCTTGCTCAGTCATCCAGTGTATGCGTTTGGAATTACATACCAAACGATATTTTACTGTGCAATAGCAAAGGCTAAATGTTCCATTCATTGTGAAGGTCTGGATCACTAGTGGACTCTTCTTAAGCCATGTAGCTGTTATCACAGCCTTTGAGAAGACTGAATTAATGACTATTTGTATGAAATATTTAGATATGCATTACAGAGGGCAGCTTAAGCCCTTAGAATTTTAGAGTCAAGTCTTATGAGTGCTACCCAAATAGATTGCTTTATCAGCTGTCAGACCCCAAATAGCCCATTTAAATTGTCATGTCCATGTATAATGGTCTCTAGAAACCAGAGTCCAAAGTTTGACTTCTTAGCCTCTGGGAATATTAAGCCAGCAGAACTAATGTCCAGACTTTACACCTCATGGTGAACATAAAAAAAAAAATCCTTGAGTAAAAGCTGAGTCCTTACTTTTTAAATAGATTTGTTATTCATCTCACATAAACATGGACTCATTAACAGCTGAAAGTCACTTTTATATGTAGTTAATTCTTCGATATTTTAAAAAGTCGCTATAAAAATTATGAAACTACTGTAGATATTTCCTGAGTGTACTTTGTTCAGCCCTTACTTTATATTTCTGACAATCCAGAGTTTTGAACACTAGGAAAAATGATGTATTTTATGTAAATGTATAAATAAAAAATAAAAATGTAAATTACCAAATCGTCTTTCTTTCCAAAGCTAACAGCATGTACATATATAGGTCAACTTTTTTAGGACAATTACAGGGCAGTTTTCTGTACCATTGCTGCCTAAATTGGTGTGGGGTTTTACCATTCTTAAAAATCTTCCAATCCAAGAACCCCCATATATGGAAAAACATTCCAGTCACACACATTTCCTTACAATTTAATAACAAAACGGCCTGACTAAACACAAAGAATAGTAAAATATATGGATTCACTTAAAGGACTAAATTAATTTTAAATAAAGTTAATCAGAGAAACAAATACTTCCACATAAACTTTGATAATTTGTGGCAATAACAGCCTTATTTTCCTAGCAGCTCCATTATCAACCAATAGATTTATTTCCAGCTGTGTTAAGGTAAGGATCAATCTCATCTGATTTATGTCGCAGTACCTGTAGTGACAATTCAAGCAACAGGCTTCCCTGTAGCCTAAACAGCTGAAAAACAATCATTATCCTCAGCCTTACTCTTCAGTATAAAGGCTCATGGTAATTCCATTGTCATTTCAATGATGATGGTTTGGGGAAAAAAAATCCTTTTTACATCCTGAATATTTTTGCATACATTTCCAAGGCTTTTAGAATTTTTCCAAGGTTACCTCTAGATCTATGAACATTTTGCAAAAACAGATTTCAATGCAGAAAAAATGGCATTGTAACATATAGAATACAAACAAATGGCAAAATCACAAGCATTAGTTTTCTTAATAACTTTTTTGCATCTTAGCCAAAGAAAGAATTAGTCAATTATAACATGTCTTCACAGATGTTTGCCATCAAATTTTGTTTTCTATCTGTACTTCTATATCATAAGGATTAGGTAGTGTCATGCAACAATAAAATATAAAAAGCAGACTCTAGTATAACTTAAATTAAACAAAGTATCTTAACTTGAAATTTTATTCTCTGTCACAAACTTAACAACAAAGCAAAGAGATGCCAATTCCACTTTCCTTATTCCTTATACCTTTGAAGCTACAGGCAGAAAGCTCCTTATGACAGAATTGTTTACGATCCAATTTCACCCATTCTGTAACTCAGAATCTCTCTTAATCTTCCATTTTTTCCAGCTACCCTAACCTTTTGGGTTTTCTCTTCTGACAGAGATCAGTTTTGTCATTATTTTTGTGTCCTCTGAGGTATTAAAGACCATCTCATTTTCATTAAACTAGTTTCATTGAACATTACTCTTTAGAGCATTTCATGGTCAAATCCAAACTGTTTTCTTCTTTTTTGGTTTCCGTGAGTCAATTTCACTTCTGGAGCTCTGACTTTTGATGTATTGCAAATGGTCATCATTGCAATGTGGGGAAAAATACAAAGACTTGAATATGCCTCTGAACACTTTCCATATATTCAAAATTAACTGCATATTTGACATATCAAAATCTTGCCAGCTTAATTTTAAATGTCAAGATTCTCTTAAATAATAACTTTGCATTTTGAATACCTTCACTTGAGGACCATAACCATGATATAAACATTAATGAATTTATTTTCTCAGTGACTCTGTGAGTTAGTATGCATTAGAATCACATTTACACTAGGGTAAAGTAAAACATTAAGTACTCCAGCATTATATGAATATAGCTCCACTAGCAATAATGATTTTTTCCCAATTTGCAACCATTACAGACTAAAACAAGTCAGGCACAGCTCCTCAACCATAATCAAACAGGAAGGCTTATGTCTAAGAAAGCATTCAGTTATGTATCCAAATGAATATTTAGGTAGAATCTCTGCATCTAAATTCAACAGAGCATTCAAAGAAAGCCCTGAGGCACCATAAACTGTGCTGCCACATTGCCCAGTATGGTTACTGAGGACACCAAACATATGGGATACCTAGACTCATCTCAAAGGCATTAGGTAACCCAAGTTGGGCATCTGAATTGCTCCCTAACTCTTCATCCAGTTTTCAATCCACCTCACTGTCTGTTTATTCAGCCACAAAGAGCTTGCCTTTGAGGATCTTATGAGTAGTGTCAAATGTTGTACTGAATTCCAGGTAGACAATATCCACTGCTAGCCCCATGTCTACTAGGCCAGTAATTTCATCATAGAAGTTTATAAAGCTGGTCAAGCTTGACTTCCCATTGTTGAAGTCGTGCTGATAGCTCCTCATAATTTTCTTGTCCATGATGACCCTGGAAATGGTTTCATCACCTTCCCAGAGATGGAGGTGAGACTGACCAGCCTGTAGTTCCCTGGGTCCTCCTTCTTGTCCTTCTTGAAGAGTGATATTTGCTTTCCTCCATTCTTTAAGCACTTCTCCCAGTTGCCATGACTGATCAAAGATTATCGAGAATGGCTTCACAATAATGTAATTCAGCTCCCTCAGCACTTGTGGGTACGTCCCATCAGGACCCATGGATTTATTTACATCATGTTTGCTTAAGTATTCTCTGACTTGATCCTCTTCCATCAAGGGTACATCTTCCTTCCTCCAGACTTTTCCCATCGTATCTGAGACCTGAGATTCCTGAAGGCCAGTCTTGCTAGTAAATACTGAGATCAAGAAGACAGTACCACAGCCCTTTCCATGCCCTGTGTAACCAGGTCTCCTGTCTCGTTGAGCAATAGGCCCACATTTTCCCTAGTCTTCCTTTTATCACTTATATATTTATAGAAGCCGTTGTTGTTTTTGACATCCCTGGCCAGATTCAATTACATTTGGGCTTTAGCTTTCCAAACTTCATCCCTGAGTGCTCAGACAATGTTTCTGTATTCCTCCCACATTACCCATCCTTCCTTCCACCATCTGTATGCTTTCTTTTTGTGTTTTGAGCTTGGCCAGGAGTTCCTTGTTCATCCACAGAGGCCTCCTGGCATTTTTGCATGACTTGATATTCTTTGGAATAGAACTCTCTTAAGCTTGGAGGAAGAGATTTCTGGTTTTATTCTATGGGTTTTATATAAAATCCACAAAAGGGAAAAGAGACAAAGGCATTCCTCATCTATTGCCTTGCACACAAAAGACACACTCATGCAACTGAGAGACATTACTGGAGGTACTTGGTTCACTTTGCAAATTACACCACCTGCAGTGTTCTCTGAGCCTTTAAACAGAGGAAGTTAAGACTGCAGGTTTGGAGTTAATTGCTTCATCTACCTAAACATTGATTTAGACATCTCAAACTTTTAAAAATGTTTTAAAAGCCATATAGTCCTTACATAGTTGCACTTCAGTCAGTTGAACCTGAGGACTTCTAAATAGAGGGATGTATGTTTAGATGGTCTGTTGAACTGGAACTCTCAACAGCCTTGTAAAAAGGTGTTCAACACAGTCATGCTAGAATGTGTCCTCATTTATACACAATACAGGATTTTTACACCTGTTTTGCATGGCTCTCATGATTAAATAAAGCACAAAGTAATAGCAAATAAATCTTCTTTTTTGTTTTTGAACTTGTGATCTAGAGATGATTAATGGTAGCTCATTAATCAGGCTGAGTTATTTATTTCATTCAATTCTAAGACTTAAGTTCTAATGAACCCTTTACAAGAAAAGCACATGCTCATTATGTTATAGTTGCATGTTCTTGAGAGGGTATTTATGCTTTGTTGTTGCTTTTTAATAATCATTAAATTTACTGCTTCCTGTAATGGACACTTGTGTATTTATAACAATATTCTGTTTACCCCTTAGATTATTCATGCCTGAGTGGCTAGCCTACTGCAGAAAAAGGTTTAATGAGTTTCAAGGACATAACACTGTAAAAACAGGAGAAATACAAAACAAGTGCCTGAATACTAATCCTCTAGCTAAAGTGTATCATCCAAGGCTATGATAATAGACAGTCTTCCCATGATGTACCTCATTTTTAATAGGATACTTTTATTCCTAATTGTACAATATCTCCTTACCTAATATCTTTCTAAATGAACCCTGCTGTAGCTAAGCATTTCAACAAAGCACACCCTAAAACTGAGGCGGTTGCCTGTACTCTGAATCTTTCACATGTAAAAGCTCCATCCATTAGCAGGCTCTTCTATTTCACATTTTGGCTTTCAGAAAAATGAGCTGTTTCATCATGGTGACTCCTATTGACATTGGACAAGTGCCACAATGAAATCCAATATTGCTGCATTCATGTTTGAATTAGACACATAATCCTGTAATTTTTTTGCTTCAATTGTTTTTACTCAGAAAAACACCGATTTCATTTAGCTACTTATTTATTTTGGTAAAATATGTTTATTGTTTCTCCCAGTACTAAATTTCTAATTGATCTTCACAACATTTTATGGGGGTTTTTTTTGGCTAAAAACTGAAAAATCAGAATATCCAATTTGCCACAAAACTATAATCTACATATTCACACCACTGGTTTATATTGCATATTTAATTCTTTTTCTCACTCATCTACAAGGATTTTGAGATTTCTTGAAGTTTTTCCTATTTCTGCTCTCCTCTAGGATTCCTGAAGCCTTCTCTGATCTCAGTAGTGCCACAAAGTATCCTGCAATTGGCTTCTGAAGTATGTTAAATATGCTATCACAGAAAACTCTTCTGATCCTGCATTACTGAAGGCTTGAAAAAAATTTTTTTTCACTTCCTCTACTGTTAATCTGGCCTCTCATCCCGATGTCTTTGAAATTTAAAGTTTATCTCCACTGACTGCTCAACAAAAAGCTTCACAGTGCATGCTGTATCTCCAGCTCTTCTTAAATTCACTGCAGTTTCTCCTGTTTCCTTTTGACCCACAATTTTGCAAATTAACAGAAATGAACAGAATGAAATCACCTATACAATATTCTGATCCACCATCCGTTGATGTCATTGCCTAGCTCTTCTTATTTCCAGAGGCTTTTTGTCTCATTCTCTAATCCTTCAGTAAAAGACCTTGAGATTGAGTCTATCCTTTCCCTTTCCCTGGGTTACTGAATACCTCTCCCTTGCACAGCAGAGGCTGGTATTGCGTCTCTGAAGAAACAATGCCATGAGAAGATAGATAGAAGATAAAAATAGAAGTTTTGGCTGCTGCTTGAGTCTGATATAAGGTTTTCTGTTCTACTTTCACTTTTCTGACCAATAATTAGTGCTTGGATATTATGCATCTAGAGGCAGCATAGAAAGGCCTTTATTCCACATCATCATTATAATGATCCAACAAAAATAACTCACATAAGTGAATATAAAGAAAATCAGTTTAAGTAGTGTCATATGTGTCATATAATCTGTCACCTCCCATTTTAAGTAGATCTGGAAAAACTCATGTTGCTCTACAGATAAAGGTATAGCAGAGGCACCATAGCCAAAGCTTAGCAACAGAAAAGCACTACATGGAGGGTCTTATATACCACCCCATTTGCTGGGTAATTTAAAGGCTGGATTTGTATAGCATTTATACAGTGATCCATTCATAGTCCCCCCAACAAAGTTAAGATCTCTGTGAAAAGAAGCTTTAAGAACAGAATGCCAGTTTTCTAGTTATGGACGAAAGCTGGCAGCAGGGGTGCTACTTCCATCTCTTGCCACTGCAGAATTGCTATACATGGCCATACAAAATGAGTCCTGGGCCATAGAATCCACAAGCTGAATTATTCTCATGATGCTATTAGCCACCCACAGAGAAATGTCACACATCTACTATGCTTTTGAATTTCTGATACTTCCCGCTCATCCAAACCCAAATGAATTACTTTTGAAGGTGTTCCTGCATTGTGTGAGGGAGTTCAAAGACTTTTAGCCACAAGGCCCCTTGCCATTTGGCTGTGGATGTTGTCTACCTGGACTTTAGTAAAGCCTTTGACACCGTCTCCATAGCATTCTCCTAGAGAAGCTGCCACTTATGGCTTAGACAGGTGTACTCTTTACTGGGTTAAAAACTGGCTGAATGGCACACAAAGTTGTGGTGAACTTAGTTAAATCCACTTTGCAGTTAGTCAAAAGCAGTGTTCTCTGGGGCTCAGTTTTGGGGCCAGTCTTGTTTAGTATCTTTATCAGTGGTCTGGATGAAGGGATTGAGTGCTCCCTCAGTAAGTTTGCAGACAACACCAAATTGGGAGGGAGTATTGATCTCCTCAAGCATAGGCAGGCTCTGCAGAGGGACCTGGATAGGCTGAATCAATGGGCTGAGGCCAATTGCATGAGGTTCAACAAGGCCAAGTGATGAGTCCTGCACTTCGGTCACAACAGCCCCATGCAATGCTACAGGAGATGAGTGGCTAGAAAGCTGGCAGGTAGCAAAGGATCTGGGGGTGTTGGCTGACAGCCAGCTGAACATGAGCCATCAGTGTGCCTAGGTGGCCAAAAAGGCCAATGGCATCCTGGCCTGCATCAGGAATAGTGTGGCCAGCAGTGGTAGGGAAATAATCCTTCCCCTGTACTTGGCACAGGTGAGGCCTCACCTTGAATACTGTGTTCAGTTTTGGCCCCTCACAAGAAGAAAGACATTGAGGTGCCCATTGAGAAGGGAAACAAAGATGGTGAAGTACATCTTATGAAGAGCAGCTGAGGGAGCTGGGGTTGTTTAGTCTGGAGAAGAGGAGGCTGAGCAGAGACCTTACTGCTCTCTACAACTACCTGAAAGGAGGTTGTAGCAAGGTGAGTGTTGGTCTTTTCTCCCACGTAACAGGCAGTAGGAAGAGAGGAAATGGCCTCAAGCTGTGCTGGGGGGGTTACATTGGATATTAGGAAAAATTTCTTTACTGAAAGAGTGGTCAAGCATTGAAACAGGCTGCCCAGAAAATTGATTGAGTCACCATACTTGGAGGTGTTCAAAAAACATGTAGATGTGACACTTTGGGACATGGTTTATTGGGCATGGTGGTGTTAGGTTGAGTGTTGGACTTGATGATCTCAGAGGTCTTTTTCAGCCTTAATGATTCTGTGATTTTCTGTGATTGTTGGAAATGATTATAAAAAGAATTGTGTGGGATGCACTCCTGAAAAGGATTTTTTATTACCACGCTTATATCGAATAACCTTGTCATGGATTCCTAGACTGTGATAAGCCTTTGGAGAACTCCAGGGGAGACAAGGCAATATCAGTAGTAAAACAAACAGAGAATTGATAGGACTAAAGAGACCAATGTTTACCACAGAGCTGCTAGGAAGTCATTTAAACTCCGTGCTTTAGTCTCTTCCTCTATAAATTGCAGTCTTGACAGTTATCTCCCTTGAAAGTGTTTCCAGATCAATTGGTAATATCTGAGTTATTAACCACTGCTTCTGTGCAGCAGCATGGCAATCATTGTGCCCTCTATCTACATCCTGAGTTTCTTTGCCACTTCCCCTAATTACCATGACATCAAAACTCTTTGAATAAGCTCATGCTAAAAGTTAAGACATCTTTCTGTCTGCTTTGCCTTTTATGCTCATGCTGGTTTTATATCAATAGTGCTTTCTGATATACAGATTTCCCCTTCCTTCCACATTACTCACAAACAGTGCAGCCAAACTTGGGGATAGCTGTAATGACAAATGCCTTCCCAGCTAGTGGCTTTTGCTTCTGCATGACTTTAATGCCACCAACAAAAAATGTAAGTCAAGTAGATTCAATCACGAGCCAGATGGCAGATCCATCATTTTGCACAGAACCAGCTGTATTAAATACAGGGAATGAAAAGTAGTCAGAATATGGTGAGTGTCACAAGAACACAGCCACTTTCTTCAACAGCCCAGAAAAACTTCTACATGAAGCTTCACTCCAAAACTCTTTTCTATTTCTTATCTGCGAATCAGGAAGTTTTAACAGATATTAAATGGCTATTTATAAGTCATGTGATAAATTATTAACATAACCTATAATTACAAGTGTTTTAATTATAGGGGCAATAAGCCATAAGATATGTGCAAGACTATACATATAAATATCCCAAACAGTAATGCATTATTACAGTAGTTTCTAGGACAACATGTCTTGGATAGTAGAGGTTATATTTAAATTAGCAAGTCATGGCACACAGTGGGAATGGATATATAGAAGGTAAAAGTTGGTGCTGGGAAACTTAATGGCTAAAATACACTTTTTTAAAAAAAGAAATATTGCTTTGGATTCCCTTTAATCTCATCCCAAGCATTACATTGCTATTAACAGCTGAAATGCATTAAATTCACCTTGGAGCTCATCTTCTGCTTTATCATCATCTGAAAGGAATTCCACTTGCCTGCCCAAGGTCTGGTCCGTCATGTGAAATTCCAGAAATAGTTTGTCACAGAATATGCCATGCTGAATTTCTTTCTGAACATGTTAGAAAATTTCTGAACTTCAGGCCATAGCTTTGCATAAAATATTAAAAGATCTTTAAAGGTTTTGTGGTACCAGCCTACCTTCTCTCTCTAACAGAACTGAAGTGCTACCCAAGGCCATGAACCATGGCTAAATGCACTACTGGCCAACTGGTGCTTGGTAACTACTCAAATGTGCAATGTAAAAAGGCACATTGCCAAAATAATTTAAGGATTTGAATGTACTGAATTGTTTTCTGATTATTTAAGAAATACTTTTGTGGTTGATAAATAAAAGACAAAACAGCTGTTAATTTTAGAGTGTGCATTTTCTGTTATTTGTTTAACATTAATTACAACACTAGTAAATAAAAGTCTTCTTTCAGTGAAGTTCTTTAAAAGGAAACTGATAACAAAAGGCAATTTATTCCTGTGATTTTAATTTATTACTCACTTTCCACTTGCTTACTAATACTAAGCTGGTTTTATATCAACCACCACTCTTTGCAGTAACAAAGCATTTGTTAGCTGCCTTAGCATTGATAACAATACAAGAAACAAGAGATACATTGATCCCTCCTAGAACAAAAGAAAAGGGAAAAGAAGTGAGAAACAGAACTTTTTCTGACAAATCAGGCAGCTAAAGCTCAAGAAGTCAGTAATTAAGAGAACACAAAATTGAATATATTGAGTTGAACTAATACAGAGGAGAAACTTGGGGAATCTTGTGCAGAAATGAACAAGAGTGGCATTCTACAATGTAGTAACTACATCAGTAGACAAGGGACGAGCTATGGATGTCATCTACCTGGATGCCTTTGACATGGTCCCCCACTACATCCTTCTCTCTAAGTTGGAGAGGTATGGATTTGATGGCTAGACTGTTCAGTGGATAAGGAGTTGGCTGGATGGTTGCATCCAGAGAGTAGTGGTCAACGGCTCAATGTCTAGATGAAAGACAGTGACAAGTGGTGTCCCTCAAGGGTCTGTACTGGGACCAGTGCTATCTAATATCTTCATTATTGATATTTACTGCAGGATTGAGTGCACCCTAAGCAAGTTCGCTGATGATACCAAGCTGGGTGGTGAGGTTAGTGTGTCAGAGGGATGGGATGCCATTCAGAGGGACTTCGACAAGCTGGAGAAGTGGGGCCAGGTGAACCTCATGAGGTTCAACAAGGACAAGTGCAGGGTCCTGCACCTGGGTTGGAACAATCCTCGTTACCGATACAAGCTAGGAGATACGTGCTGGAAAGCAGTCCTGAAGAAAAGGACTGGATGGGTGGTGAGGTTAGTGTGTCAGAGGGATGGGATGCCATTCAGAGGGACTTCGACAAGCTGGAGAAGTGGGGCCAGGTGAACCTCATGAGGTTCAACAAGGACAAGTGCAGGGTCCTGCACCTGGGTTGGAACAATCCTCGTTACCGATACAAGCTAGGAGATACGTGCTGGAAAGCAGTCCTGAAGAAAAGGACTGGAGGGTACTGGTGGACAAAAAGCTGGACACGAGCCAACAATGTGCATCTGCAGCCCAGAAGGCCAACCGCATCCTGGGCTGCATCAAAGGAAGTGGGGCCAGGAGAACAACCCTCTGCTCTGGTGAGACCTCACCTGGAGTACTGCGTCCAGCTCTGGAGTCCCCAAGACCAAAAGGACATTGAAGTGCTGAAGTAGGTCCAGAGGAGGGCCACAAAGATGATCAAAAGGGCTGGAGCACCTCTCCTATGAAGATAGACTGAGAGAGTTGGGGTTGTTCAGTGTGAAGGGAAGGCTTTGGGAGGACCTTATAGCGACCTTCCAATATCTGAAAGGTTCCTATAAGAAATCTGAGGAAGAGCTTTTCCCTGAGGCATGTAGCAATAGGATCAGGGGGAATGGTTTTAAGCTAGAAAAGCGTAGTTTTAGGTTGAATATTAGGAAAAATTTATTCAATATGAGAGTGATAGATCACTGGAACAGGTTGCCCAGAGAGGTGGTGGAGGTCCCATCCCTGGGGATATTAAAGGTCAGGCTTGATGGGGCTCTGAGCAACCTGATCTAGTAACACTGTCCCTGCTCACTGCAGGGGGGTTGGACCAGATGATTTTTAAAGGTCCCTTCCAACCCAATACATTCTATGATTTTATGACAAGAGGCAATCGGAGGCAGCACACCTGACTCCCCTTCCTAAGAGCAAAGAAAGGAGAAGAAATTTAGTCACCCTTCAGCAGGTACTGCAAAAATCTATCCAATCACAATGAAAATTAGCACTATCAGATATAGATCTTTTTTCTGAAACACACTTTCAAACAGAACTATAAACTTCAAAAAATTCTTTGTAGAAATTACTTTTTTGTTGCAATCTATGATTTCAGTATCTAAGCTGATGCAATTTGATTCCTATTTGTGAGGGAAATGCTTAACTGCAAAATTGAATGTTATATTAAGATAGCCTTATAGCAAATCATCGCAATTATTTGACTCACATTAAATCATCTGCTGCTGGTTTTTTCTACATGACATTTTTGTAGGCTATCTTTGAAATATTTATTATTCCTAAAAAAAAGCCCTGATGAAGTGATGTGGCCAGGAGAATATTTATGTAATCAAGCTTGCTTTTGGCTAGTATCTGCAAGATTTCATTTAATTCAAATATAAGAAATGCAAAGCCTGTCCATCTACAAGAAAAGTAATCTCTTTTTCTACTTTGGAAACTACATTTAAATGTAAGGTGAATCCTAGTAGTGACTAAACACAGGACTTCTGCGGAGCCCATAGCTGCAAAAAATTCACATTTCTCCATAACATTAGGAATCAGAGGTCATAATCTTTCCCTTCATCTCTCAGACCCAACTTAAAAGCTGAGCACTCTCCAAGGCACTCACTCACTTCCCCAGCAATACTTAGGGTGCACTGTGCTAGCTGAGATTGCTCCGGTTCTACCACCCATTAGTCAACACTGTTAATGCATTCCAGCTTGCTCACTTTTCCAGGCAAGGCACAACCAGTATATAGGATATGCTTTGTAGAGTTCTGCCAGTGTGAAAATGAGATGTTATTGTGCCTTTCTTAGCAAATTAGATCTCCTATTTTTTTTTCTCCTTTGAGCATCCTGCATCATTTCACAGCAATAGATTGCATTGTGTAAGTTAAAAATTCCTGATTCCCATTATAATTTTGATATAAACACTTCTAATGAATGTGTGAAGCTTTCTGAACCACAAACCAAAAAATTTATGGTCAATTAATCATAAAATGCATACTTCATCTGCTGGAGATCTGAGGAGAGAAAACTCAGAGTTGCACATGAGTGAATGAGGACTATAGAGCCCATCACTCCAGTACTGGCTGGGACAGAACTGAGCAGTAGGATCTTAGGGCAATGAATATCACCCATTGGATGTTCACCTGGAGGTTCAGAGTATCCAGCAGCTTCTGAGTTACCATAGCACCACTGCCAATTACAGGAGCTGCATTTGATCTACCTGTAGATGTCTGCAAGCTACACAGGTGGGTCACCTCTGATTTTGGATTTACTCATTTGCATCAATAAGCGTCTTGCCTATAGAATTATAGGACCATCCTACAGCAGTAATGATCCACAGAGTCTATTTTCAAATCAGTGAAATAAATATATCTGGTTTGGTTCAGCACAGGAATAGAAGTCATGCATGGTGGACAGAGGGGAGTAGAAAATCATATTGTTCTTGCTGGCAGAGGCCCTTCAATTCTTGCTTGTCAGAGAAATCAGGGTACAGGAAGGGATTTGGAGTAGCTCCTTTTAAAAGTAAATATCGTACAGCTGTAGATCCTCTAAAAAAAGGCATATAGAAACTTGTATCAGAATTAGTTTACAACATTTATAATATTAAAAATGCACTTTTCCTTTCCTATCTTAAATAGAAAACTGTCATGTATTTTATACTAGTGTTGCATATTCCAAATCAAGTAAAATTAGCATTCTCCTTATGAAAAAAATGAAGTTATCACAAGGACCAGGCATTATTTAAGATTTTAATTTAAAAATAGCATACATCCTACCTTTGAAATAAGAAGTACCAACAAACCATACATCTTTAATTAGATTTTAATTTATTTGCATTTTAAAAGAGTAAAAACTTTGGAGATACAGTTTTTCTCATTTGAAATTCTTGAAGTGTTTCTAAGGATTGAGTAGCCAGCTG
Source organism: Mesitornis unicolor (assembly GCF_000695765.1). Classification (NCBI taxonomy): domain Eukaryota; kingdom Metazoa; phylum Chordata; class Aves; order Mesitornithiformes; family Mesitornithidae; genus Mesitornis; species Mesitornis unicolor. The sequence goes on along the minus strand of NW_010190494.1, from coordinate 27,352 downwards.
CTTTGATATTGCTGCTACTTATTCACAGAATTATCAAAACTCAAGCCTTAAAAATGTACTTTTTCTCTAAAGCGAATAGCATAATCACTTTTTTTAAAAAAAGTATTGCAATTTTAATTTAATGCAGCAGGGTTTTTTATATATAACACAGCATTAAAGAGGAAAAGAAATCGAAATAAAAAATAGACTTAGCTCATTTTTAAGGTATGCTCCATTATCCAGACTTACAAGAAAAGCAATACAAAACTTATTTGAGAATATTTTCTCAAATCATTAAACAAAAGAAAAATCAAAGTAAATTGACTTCATAGTACTATACTTAATTTCTATTCAGTGGTATTGGATGAATTCATATTTGTTTTCCTCCTGTTTTTTCCAAATTCTTGTGTAGAATGTTTTGCTGGTGACTTATTTGTCCTAATTATAAACTTCTATGCTGCACTCTCTCCATGTATTTTACAGATATGAGTGTTTGAAAAGTTTTATTTAAGGTCATCAGAAAAATAGCTGGATGCCCTATTTGGGTTTGTAATTTTCTATTTATTTATGCTATTTTCCTTATTTTATGAATACAAAATAGCACAACTATTTGGCAGATTCAAAAAAGAATTTCTAAAAATGTTTTTGGAATAGAGATGCAGTGGTTTGTGCCTTCTGATTCACTTGGAATACCTAAACAATCTTCAGCAAAAATTGACCCTCTTGATTTCTGTTAGTCTTATTTTCAACTTCTCTAACAGTTCTGTTGTACTGAAATGTACATGGGTTGTTTTGTGGGTTTTTTGGTTGGGTTGGTTTAGTTGGGGTTTTTTTGACAAAACATTGCATGGTCTTGCTATGGAAAAATCTACTAAGAAACACAAAGCCCAGAAGTGCATATATAATGACTGAATCCCTCTATTAAGGATGCAATTACTAGAACTCGGACAACTCAAAACATATTTTTCTTCATTCTGAACTAACCTGGTTTAATGTTCATCTTAATTTTATTTAATTTGCTGAACTGGAATTCATTTAAAATACATATTTTAATGTGAAATACATATTTTCCTTTCCATTTCAGACATCTCCTGAGAATTAAGGTTGGACAGTAAAGACAAGAATCACCCAGAGTGTCTCAGTTTCCCTCCTGGGAACCATGGATGCAATACTCTACAGAATAACAGGACTGTTGCTGCAGCTTACATATTCTGGTACGCTAGCTTTTTCTCTTTCGCTCCCTTCTACATCCGACACTGCAAACCAGAGCCTTAAAGGAGGGAAATCTTGAGCACAGAAAGGTAATGACAACCAAGACCTCAGGAAGACAGCCATCCCTTCACCACAAAGACTACTGAATGTATCTGGACATGGCACACAGCGTGTTGGGCTGCTCTACAGAATGTCCACCAGCACCAGCTCCAGGATTTCCCCCTGTGCTCCCCTCCTCTTATCCACAGCTAATGAGCTTTTCTTCGTATCCTGCTTGCAAATTCTTCACGGCAAGCTGAGCTCATTATTGTTCACCATGCTAGCAGACATAAAGAATGTCATTGGAACAACTTCCCACATATTTGAAGACAGCTCTTATGTCCTCTCACAGGTTTCTGGTTTCAAGACTAAAGAAGCCCAACTCTTTCAACCTGCTTTCAAGTTTTATAATCCTTCTATTCTTGTTGCCCTGTTTCGAACTCTCTCCAGTTTGTCTATATGTCTAAAATAGTTACAGCATTTCAGATGAGCAGGTGAGGACTACTTCCTTGTATCAAGCAGAGAAAAGTATCCTCCACATCTTTTTTCCCTTCTTTTTTGCATCATTGTCATACAGTACTTCACAGCCTGATTCTTTTGTACAGTACTTCACCAATTATTTTCCATTCCCTGTTTCAAAGTAGGATTTTGTTTTAGAGAAGTCATACTTTACAAATGTGGATATTCTGCACCAGGGATGTGGAGGGCAGAGAGAGAGAGAGATGGTGAAAGGGTTTTGAGGGGATCTCAGTAAAAAAGGCCCAACAAAGACTGGCATAATAACATAGCTGCTTTAATGAGATAGGATAAAAAAAGGAGTACAGACAGTAAATCTTGCATCCGATCAGATGCTGGGAAGCCCACTTTCATGCAGCATCAGACAGAACACAGATGGATTTTCCCCCAGCTTGCTGTGCAGATCTCATCCATGGATAGGTTTCTTCTCCCTCCCATGCTGCAGTGCCTTTAATTTTGCGTGACAAGCAAAACCATGCATCTTCTCCTGACAGGATGGACTGTTATCTCTATCATAATGTCCAGCAGCGTGCAGCAAACATGGACTGGTCAAGATCACACACTCCTCACAGCCAGCCTCTTCTGCAAGGCTCCCAATATAATGAAGGACGCTCAGTTTTGCACTGTTGCTTTCAGACAATTTCTCTAGTTTTATCAAAATAATACTCTGTGGGAGCACCCAAGCCAACTTTTCAGAAGCTGCCATGGCCTTCCATTCATAACACCCTTGTTCATTCACTTAGGTGAGCGAGCATAGTAGACCTCCTGAAGCACCTCCTAGGAAAGAGCTTGGCATCATCTTTATCCACAATGCTTTTATTTCATCAAACACATACATGGGATAGTTTTCCCTGCCTGTAAAGAAAAATCAGTAAATCTACTTTCTTATTTATCACTTTTGCCTAGTGTATTTACTGTGGTAGGGTGGAAAATTCAGAAATGTGTGCATTTTTATTTTTCGCTTTGTAAGGACAAAAAAGAAATGAAAGTGAGTATTCAGCTGGGCTAAGAAAGAATTCACTTGCTCTCTTAACATCTTTATCTCTGTTAAGTTTCTGTCCTTTCATAGGTCTAAGAACAGCTAGAGATCCAGGAAAAAGTAATCAGTTGTACTGGTAATAGAATTACAAATGTTAATCTTGTTTTTGAAGTTCAGAATATGGATTCTCTATTTAATTTAGCACTTAGAGATTGTCAAGTACTACAGTAAATAAATTCATAAGAAAATACATCTCTGCAATTTTGCAAAATACAAGTATGATCTTTATGCCAAACAGAGGAAATATGGATTTTTTCAGCAAATTCTGTAATACTGCTTAGAGGATAAGCATTACAGAAATAGGCTCAAAGTCTGTTCTTATTGGGTGTAGATTTGTGTATTAGCCATTGAACTTCTGCTGTTGAAAAATATGTCAGAAAACTTACACAAACAGAAAATGGAAAAGCAGCATGTGTGATTCTTTAATCAATTGCAAGGTGAAATAAGGAATGAAATAGCTTTTTTTTTTCCTTTTGTTGTTGTTGCTTGACTCTAGTGTGAAGGGTCCTGCAACTTAGGTCTCACCATATATTTAGCAGAATTGGGAAACAAGGTCACCATGTATTGTACTAGCATGTATAAAAATACATAGAAAATATTAAAGACAACACTAGGAATCAAATGACATTATATAAAATAAAATATAACCTTCCACCTGCAATATCAGCAGCATCAAAAATACTGGAAATTAAGGCAGAGTGCCATATCATGTAATACTAAAAAGATGCAAATTGTATAATTCAGAGACAAAGAAAAGAAAGAAAATTATTAGAAGTATAGTGGATAGTGTAAGTAGGTTACTTAGATGCTCTCATGTACAGTCTCAGAGTATAAAGGTAGGTAATAGGTGTTGAAAATGAAAGAAAACACCTATCTTGTTAGGGATCCATTTCATTCTCACCCCTTCATAAGGACAATTTTTCCAGCATAGAAAAAGTCCAATGATATACCTGGTTTTCACATGCTCTTGCAAAGCCAGTGTTTTGATACTTCATCTCAGTTCTGCTTGTCCCCACACCTATGCATCACCATGAGCTGTGTGACTACAATGAAAGACTTAGCAGTAAATGGGCTGCCCACTGCACCTGATCTGAGAGCTCTTCCTGTGGCAAGCAACGGTAACAGCGCAAGGAACCCTTTCATCTGATTCTGTAGAGCAGTATGATCAAATTATAGCTGGCCTGAGGGACAGATATTTCATTGTTCACCTTCCTTCATGTATCTCTAAACCATAATGCTCTTTAGGTGGACGTCTTCAGTTTTGTTAAAAAACTGAAAAAAAGAAACCCCAAAAGAAAGCTCATTTCTGTATTTTCAACAGACTCTCATATAGTTATCTTATTCACACTGTGATAGTACACTGGTGTCCCCAGGTAGCACCTGTTGAAGACTAGACGGATTTTTATATTTTGGGACAGTATTTTTCTATATTGTCTTGACTCAAAAAAAATTGAGCTGCTTCTGTGCAGATTGACAAGATTCTTCTTTGCTTAGAAAATATAAATAGAAAATTACAACCCAATAGCTAATGAGTCATAAAATCATTATTTGAAATCAGGTTTTAAAGAAGAAAACATTTTGCAACCTCAGTGTTACTATTGTCCATGCAGGAATACAAGTTATTAAAATCAAAAGCATAAGGAAGAAAAGCAGGACAAGCAAGATAGGTTGTTTGGAACCTAGATATCTGTAATAGCACCAACAAGAGTATTGGGTATAGATGTTCTCAGCTGGAAAAGAGAAAATGGAATTGTAACATAGATTTTCTCCCTCATAACCTATTCATGTGTCATTGCGAAGGCTTTCCATGAACAGCTTTAGCTCTATTTGAGCATGTAGGTATCAAATACAGAATGAATGAAAGAGAACGTTTAGACATGAGCAGTAGCACAGACCCACAAAAGGATTTTGGTGGCTAATGTGGGGTTTTGGCTGAAATGGCAGTCTAATGTATTTGCTGTTATCTGTGGGATTTATGCAGAAGTGACAAACTCATAAAGACTAGATACTTTTAATAATAAAATTCAAGCACAGGGTAGTATCTTTCAATCAAAACCACAGTGAGTTCATTGTGCTATTTCTATATTCAGTCAGGTTATTTTTCCAATACTCAAACACCTGAATTAAATATATTTGCAGTGCTAAGATAACCTTTAGGTAATTTCTGGAAGACTGTCAGGAAAGCAAGTTTCTGCAAAACAAACAAACAAGAAAGTACCAAGTTTTCATTCTCTCACTGGAAGAAAGAATTTCAAACACCACAATACACATCAAAAAGAATTTCAGTCCTTTCACAGAAGGCAATATGATGTAGTAATGGTACAAGGAATGTTGAAAGGGGACTGACTAAATGACATTCATTAGTTCTGAGATTAAAAGAAAATGAAAACATTTCTCCCTAAAGACCTGGGTTCCCACTTCACGTACCTAGAACTAACATTAAATTGTCTTTTCAAGTACTCAAGCCCTGCCACACAGATATAAAGCCACAAGATTTTCTAACTCAATCAAGACCCGTCTGTTCTCTCATTGAAACGAGAAGGGAAAATGGAAGTGTGTAGGTGATGCAAAGATGAAAAGGAAGGTTCAAGGAGGCCACTGGGCAAATTGCATACGAGTTCCTAAAATTTTCATTACATTTTTTTTCAGCTTGCAGAGCATACTCATGGAAAGACTTTCGTCAAACTCAATTGTGCCTTTTCCTCATCCTGCATATGTAAGAGAAACACTTTAAGCAGTGCCTATTCAGGGCAGCAAATCTTACCTTTCTCCAACTGTTCAGGGAACGTTTTCAATCTACACTACAGCTATGAGGTTTCTCTAGATAAAAACTATATTCACAATGAACAGAAAGTAATTTTCCTTGTTAATGTATTAAAGGGAGAAGTTGCACTGCTGCTGACAAGTGCAAGATAAGTCAGAACCTCAAGTTAAATACTTACTCATCCATTAATCTAGACATAGCGACAATGATACAGGCAGAAATTTTCAGCTCCAGGTCAACAGCTTGTATTCCTACCATAACTCCCTTTAATCACCTGAATACATCAATTTATTTAATTTCCACTATTTCTGAGCATTGTTTCTGAGTGAAAAACTGAAAAGGGATATTAATCTTATACAGATCCCTGAAATCTTAAAAACTGTTTTATTAAGAGATAGTATTTCCTTACTTCTGGGTCTGGCAGTTCCCAACAATGGAGCACAACAGATCATAAACTCAATATGAAGCCATAAAAATGTATAAATGCAGGAAATTTAAAATTTTACATGAATTTTTTTCTTCCACTGCAACAACTTTCATTACTTCATTTCTAGTTAGCAACCTTTTCAATCATAAAGATGAAAGGGCATGAAGGTGTGTCACATACCAGAGTTTGCCTCAGGTAGTGACAACTTATTTCCCTCTTGTGCTCCAGATATCTCACTGTTAGGGGCCATTTTCAAGGACAAAATTTACAACTTTGGTTTTAATTCAACTGCTAGTATTAGTTTTGTGAGTTCAAAAATGTGCAAATTACTATCAGATAATGCTCTCTGTCTTACTCTCACTTCTTACAAGAGCCACATAAGGTTTTCACTTTATTCCTATGACTGCCAATATGAAATTCATTTAAGATTCTGTATCAGTGCAAAGTTATCTGAATGTCAACCTATCAATCTTTCAAATTATTCCATATATTCTGCTGCAAAAGTGTCCAGTAAGCAAAGATTCACTGTATTCCTTGAGTGGAAACAGATATTTTTCAAATATCAATTTTTCCTCTTAGATCTTTTTAGATCTCAGTTTGGACTTGGATAAGAATTCTGTTGCAGAGATTTCCCTTATTTGCATTAAGTCATAAATCACACACATTCTTTATCACGTCTTAGAAACCTGTAATTCTTTTTGCATTTTATTTTCTGGTTCTTCCACACTACTGAGTGCTGTTTTGAATCTTGTAAGCCTAAGCTCTTGTATGTGACATGTCTACAGCTGTTCCAGGTGATTTAGTCAATATTATTTTACTGATAAGAT
>NW_010190494.1:16837-20518 GCF_000695765.1 Mesitornis unicolor | reverse complement strand
AGGAATATCTCTATTCATTGAGAAAACACTGTGGCTACCGAAGAATAGCAAGTGGTGTATACATGTTCTTTACCTCAGAACCAGATCTGCACTGAGATTAAATATTCACTTCACTTTCATACTTTTAAGGAGTTGAGTTCCAGTCTAGGCATAGCATATGAAAGCAGCATTGCCCATTGCAAAAGGCCAACTTTGCCTACTTTGGGTATCCTCAGCGGATCTTTCTCATCAGCTTCTGCAAACCAAGGTCAATATAGCATCTGTGAAAGTGTCTTTTAGAAAGTTGTTACAAGTAGCATAGTATTGACAAAAAAGTGCTTACTTAGCTTTCCTGATTTTTTGTTTACTTTGGCAGCAGATCAGTATGTCCTGTATGACTGGGGTGGTCTAGGGTCTTATTATTAGTATCTGTCCACCTAACATTACCACTATTAAAAGGCTGTTCCAGCCTTCCAAACGGGAAGATTAAGCTGCTGTAAGTGGAAGTATGTGTCGTTTTTTTATGTTTGTGTTTTATGTTTTGCTTTCCTTCAGCTACAGATCAGGACTGCCATTTTCCTCCTACAGTCACCCAACTTGAGTGGATAACACAATGGTTCACAGTACTATTCAGGATAGACCACAACCCTATCTTCCTGACTGCACAGGTTAGCAAAGACAATTTTCATAAATAGTTACAGTGTTCAAAGCAGCTAGAAGCTTAACCTGTATGTAACTCCCACCTCCATGTGATTTTTCTTTTCCAGTTTTTCCTTTAGAAACAGAAAAAGACACCACAGATAGACAAACAAATTGACTACCCTGAATTCAAAATGGTTGTGTGTCAAAGCAGCACTTCTGGTGAACTGTTGCTCCCTATCAGACTCTTCTATAGTTCATGCTTGAAATTTCCAGCTCAAGGTTCTCAGTTAAATTGTTTCAGCTGTTCATCTGAAGAGCCACCCACTCATGAGTAAAAATGACTACTACAAAAATAAAATCCTGACAAGAAATTAATGAAATTCATAACTCCCAGCACAAAACTAGTGCTTTATTTTCAAGAGTAGCTTTTTCAATTACTACTTTACTCTTTCTCCATTAAATAAATATTAATTTTGCTGTTGAAGACAAGTGCTTCACTCTGTTACCCAGAATTTGTGAAGTTATCCTTGGATTTCTGATGAAGAGGAGTGTTTTCAAGCACAATTGTATTTTTCCATATGGCTTAACAGTTGCATAGAACATATGAAGCAGGTAGGAATCTGCATGTGTTTAATTAAGTCTACCAATGTGTCAGTCCTACAGCATTCACCTTTAATTGTGTTCATTATATAGTTTGATTGTGTTTGATACTGTTAGGTTTCTAAACTTAGTATGTGCCATAAATAGTGTTGCCTATGGCACAGGTCTCCTGTGCAGTGTTCACGTCTCCCTGCAGTACTCAGGTCAGCAGATTTGCAGTTGTCCTGTACCATAAATGGAAAAAGACATTGAAAACTAACCTTGCTAGTGCACAGAATTTTTCTACATTTAGAAATTAATTCCAAAAAGCTGACCAGATAGAGCATGATAGTTGTGTCCCATAAGAAATTATCCACATCAAACAACTGATAACGTGTACAAAATATCTTGCTATGTGAAATCCTTTTTGGAGTTAAAAAAATGCAACAAAAAATGAAGGCAGGCTTTATTCCAAAGCCTGTTAATGATATTTGCAAAGAGCATTTATGAGTCAGAATGCAAAGTTTTGCTCCATGGTGACTTAATTTGCCAGCCAAGAAGTGCTCTCAAGATCTGCTTATCAGAAGATTGAAATGTGGCCTTTGGGATCAGGCTGAGCCTATTACTCAGAAGCTGAGAGAATTTAGTTGAGTTAACAAGCCAACCTTAGAATCTTTATTCCAAAATACCATTAGTTTTTACACTTTGCCACTCCAGTAGAGTGAAAAGTCAGCACAATGCAAGACAGATTAGATTTGCAGATAACTATTAATGATAAAGACAGGTAGGTGTGTCTTTTTCACAGTTCAGGAAAATTACCATGGTTTCTGAAGGCCTTATGGACTTCAGAAGCCTATTGCTGAATATACCATAATCTAGGTATCTAAAGGTTACATGACAAATCACTGATACAGTTGGCTGTATGGAGAGTATTTTTTTTCAAATTGATGTATTATAATGCAATGATTTCAATATCATCTTCTAATATGATTTTTTGTTTTGCCTTGTTTAGAAAGTAAAAATAAAATAGGCTTCTCTCCTTTTACTTGTTCTCTCATGTAATCACATATAAATGTCCTTAAAAACACTCCTAGTGTATGTATTAAATTACACTGCATCCTATTCATAATTCATGACTACCAGTTGTGAAGTCTTCCTTTGAATGCTCCTTGTGTCTTCAACAGTGGAAAACTAGTCAAGTTGGTATTAGCAGTACTATTAACATACTCTGGAGGGGAATATATGCAAATTCACAAACAGAAATACACCAATAGCTATGCTTAACTGGTAGAATCACAGACTGGTTGAGGTTGGAAGAGACCTCTGGAGGGAATCTGGTCCTACCTCTCTGCTCAAGCAGGGCCACCTAGAACTAGTTGCCCAGGATCATGTCCAGGCAGCATTCAAGTATCTCCAAGGTTGGAGACTCCACAAATACCCTGAGCAAACTGTGCCAGGGCTCTGTCACACTCACAGCAAAAAAAGTCTTTTGTGATGTTCAGGGGGAGCCTCCTGTGTTTCAGTTTGCCTCTGGTCTTGTCACTGGGTATCGCTGATAAAAGCCCAGCTCCAGCTTCTTTACTCCCTTGCATAGTGATTAGATCCCCCTAAGCTACCTTTTCTCCAGATTGAACAGCCTCGGTCTTTCCCTCACAGGAGAGATGCTCCAGTGCTGTAATGCATTGTAGCAGCCATGCACTGGTCTCTCTCCAGTATGACCATGTCTCTCTTGTACTGAGGAGTCCAGAACTGGACACAGTATTCCAGGTGTGGCCTCACCATTACTGAGTAGGCGAGAAATGAGTCCCTATACAGTACTTCACACTTCAAACATATACCAGCAGAGCAGAAGTGGCATAAGTAAGAAGTTGCTTTGATACTTCCAGGTTTCAGGACCAGTATGTGTAAATTTCTTTTTCAGCTACTGTCCTAGATACTCTGACAGCAATTATTTTAATAAAACAAATGATGTGGTATATTCACCTCTTACGTGTAACTCTCTGCATACGTTCACATCTATATTTCATACAGGAAAGAGATATTCAGAAGATCCCAGTTATCCTGAATTTAGTAGCATTTTATGCAGAGACTCAGCTTGTTCTATGTTGCCATAGGGTTTAAGTCTTTGTTGAATAATTCAACACTATACTTTTCACTGTTGGAACTTTCATTTATGCTGCTATTAGGCTTTCATCTGACAGACAGCTGTGGTCCTTGTAACTCTCCTTATCTGGAGAAGTAATTTCATTTTTTACCCAATGCTCATGCCAACCATGCATATCATTTCCCTTGTCTCTCCTTCTGTAAAGACATTTTTCCTGATGTTTACCTCTTGGATTTTTTAATTTTAATGAAGATTCATGCCAGAGATTACTTATATCATCTTCAGCTATATACATTCTCCAGCAGCAGTTTCTATTTAACCATGCTTTTTGAACTTCAAGGGGTGGTCTATGAGAGGTCTGTTAAGACTTTTTTTCC
>NW_010190494.1:0-16806 GCF_000695765.1 Mesitornis unicolor | reverse complement strand
CTGCTGATCCAGAAAATCATGTACTTACTTGACTTTTAATATCTTCTCTTTCACACTTGTGTAGCCCAGCAGAGGTCTCTTAATAATTCTTGGACACAATTTTAAAAGGGTTGCAAGACTAACATGTAAACAAAGAAGTAAGAAGTATGTCTTATGTACAAAGAAGCTTAACCCTTTCCACAACCACTAAAGAAAGCCCTGTGTGTATTGTGCAGTTCTCAGGAAGTAAGCTACCTGCAAAACAAACAATGCTGGGACATTTTTCTTTGAGGACTGCTGTCAGACATACATGTCATTTAATAAGTGCCCAGTCAAAAAGGTCATGATATGCACTTAAATGTAACCATCCTCGAATGATGAATCAGGGTTTCAATAACCTCCTGCCATCTGCAAACACGCTGACAGGTACCTTCAGAATGCTCCATTTTTTCACATTTAGATCACTGAGATAAAACTTCATCAGTGACATGTAAGTAAATATAACAATGGGTAGAACTGGAATTTTATATATTTCAGATTACCAATGTCAGTGTTTTATGTTTAAATACATACCGCAACAATCTGTCTGTGGTGAACTAACGTTCTTTATTACATTGGTTCTATATGAGATAAATGTTTGACGGAACACAAAATTTGGATATATTCAAGAGACAAGCTTACTAGTAATTTATTCATATTGATTTCAGGGCTGTGCAAATGCACATAGGACTCACCCTCTTATCAGAAAATTCCCTGTTATAAGAAGGTTTTCTTCAGATGTTTGGTACTTTGCTATGATTATCTTAACAATATAACTTTAAAAAACACTGATTTTTAATATAATAAATTCTGCCAGGACATGATCAGGCAGGATCTGAATGTTAAGCAGAGACAGCATATAGAAGTTTTATATTATGAGTTCCTTTACTTTAAAAAATTAAATACTTTGGTAATGGAATCGTTCAACGAAGCATTCATCTGAAATACCCAAGATTAAAACCGCCACAATAATTAATACAACTACTTGTTATGAGGAAATAATATACATAGGACCAATAAGGACACTACATTATGCTCCCTTATAACAAGAACTGAATTGTCAATCAGAACTTAGAGGGATCTGTACTCAATGAATACAGAAAAACTAAAACCACCAAACTTCTATTTCTAGAATTGACAGTAAAAGGAAAAACAGTAACTCTGATCCTAAAAGTAAGTCATATTGAAAGCGGAGGAGGAGTTATCAAGCATTAAAAATGAAAGAGCTCAATACTAACAACATGTTATTAATTTTAAAAAATATATATATAATGAAAAAATGACCACCTTACACTGTGAAATAATACCCCAATACACTGTGCAAAGAGATCCAGTTATTTTAGGATCCAGGCATTTTAGAATAGCTGTCATCTTTGTTATAAAAGACTTCCATAATCAAGGAAGAAGTTTAAGAATGACAGATTAAATGGGACTTCAAATCATGCAGGAATCAGATACACGTGCAATCCTGTAACCTACGGAGAGTACTATCCAGTCAGTGCTCCCCACATCTTGAACTGGATTTTGTCAACTCTCTTTGGCTTGATGCCCAATCTGGTAGATATTCTCATAACACATGTGCAGAACTGGGCCCTGGAAAGCAAGAGGTCAACCCACACTTGATCTGAGATCCCTCTCAGGTCTCAGACATGTTCTGAGCAGCCAGGCAACACTAGCACACATATAGCCAAGTTCAGGATAACTAGCAGAGGCTTGGGCACCTGAAATGTTCAACAGAGCTGAGATTTTAAGCATTTCATGATGCCCAAATACTTCTTTTATTTTCCTGGACTAGCATGTGATTTACTTGTGGCTTTATCCTCAACCTCTGGGAGCAGATCTGTAGTCCATGAAATAAGAGATATCCCCTGCTTGTAGACCACAGTCATCATGCTAAGCTACCAACACAGACCTTGGGTCTTATGAGGCTTTGGTCTTGTCCTGGACTGTCTAGAGCCATGTTTTTGTTTGTTTAGCGGTAACAGCAATTATTTATCAACTAGGTGACTGCTATTCCTTTAGTTTTTGCTAAGATTTCATAGAATCATAGAATCATTGAGGCTGGAAAAGACCCTTAAGATCATCAAGTCCAGCCATAAACCTAACACTGACAACTCCACCACTAAACTATGTTCCTAAGCAGCACATCTACACATCTCCAGGGATGTTTACTCAGCCACTTCCCTGGGCAGCCTTTTCCAATGCTTGACAACCCATTCAGTGGAGAAACTTTTCCTGTTATCCAATCTAAACCTCCTGGTGGAACAATTGTACATTTGTGTGATGAAATACTCTCATATATTTCTCATATGTTTCTGTAACTAATAGATGATAATAACAAATAGTTCCTTTAGGGAGTGAACTACTTATCCTAAAATAATGTAGTATGGAGGAGTACATGCACGAAATGACAGAAAGGACCTTGAAAGTGTGGGCACAGGATGACACTGGAGGCCTCAGGGCTATAAACAACTGTACCAGCAGTCAACTACTGGTTACTGAAGGAATGCAACCTTGGGAGCAGTGCAAAACCAGTGTTAGATTTAACAAAACTTATGCATATCCAGCATATGTAAACCACAACATATACTGCAAACCCAGATGTAACGCCACATTGCAGAATAATGAAGAAAAAAAAAAAAGGTATAGCATGTGTTACCAAACACATGAAAATGAGCCCAGGAGTGACGAAAAAGAAGTCATTAACATCAGCATCATACTCATTCTACAAAAATACCTGAGATGCTGATACCTTGCAGATTAGACTGTTAAGTCTTCAGTTAGATTAATAATAAATTATTCGTGGCTTTGCCCATGAGGTCCTCCCTTTTTCCCATAACAAGATTTTGAGTGTAACAAGTTGGTGGGACTTCGAGCACCCATTCTGTAACTCAGATGCAACAGATTGGGAATAGATTGAGACAGTTTGAAAATGCAAAGGGGTAAATGCCTGGAAGAAAGATAAATTGCATCAGTGTACCATCACAGATTAAAAGTAAGAAAAGTATATCTGCCATTTTCAAACTTACAGAAATAAACTTTATTACTTACAAAAATATATTTTAAGGAAAAGTTTATATATATTTATCCCTATCTTAAGGGGGAAGACATTGTTATACAGTGTGCCAAAAAGTAACAAGTACTCTTTTCCTCAATACCCGGAGAAGATAAAAACAATATGCCTAGTAACAACATTCAAAGCTAAGATACGAATGACGAAGGGGTCCCTAAGAAAGGGAGAGGTGATAATGTAATTCATGTCATTTTGCTGACAGTTGGCCTCACAGCCTGCTCTGCCAATCACCAAGAATAGCAGCAGTCACCCAGCCAGGAGAACTGATTACCAGCACTGAAAGGTAAGGACAAAGAGTTTGTTCCCTTGCTGGAATTCCTGGCTCCTCAAATGCTGAATATTTATGTTAACTTATCATTGCAGTTCACATACCTCAAATGCCATTGCATTTGCATAAATGCCATATGCCTTGCATAAATTATTCTGTGTGTTACTGAAAAATAAATGGCATTTGCTTTGTAGTTAGCTATTTTGGACACAATAAGGTAAATTATGGTTAAATAATTTATGTCTTTGTTGCTCTTTTCTAATCCTGTGAGTGGTTAGTGAGAGCAGTGACTTAAATTTCTAATTATGATGAATCTCTTTTGCCTCTGGAAAACAGATCAGAAAACACACCAATTCAGGTAGCTTATGTCACAAGATGCATGTAAGATGTTATCATCCAATGCTAAAAGGCTAAAAACACAAAGTACGCTTTAAAGGTACATATACCAAATCAGTCTGCTCTTGCCTGAGATTGCGAACGTGTTGATAATAGACACTCAAAAGATAATTAGAGAAAGACCCACAACCATATATTTGTAATTTTTGCTGTAACAGGTCACAAGATACTTTTCCTTTTCCTCTGGGAGACTTCAGAAATTACTCAAATCCTTTCAGAATGAACCCGAGTGATCCCTTCACTTCCAAAGCTTTCATGCAGGCAGTTTCTTAAGTCTTTGCTCAACTTTTCCCCAACCAGTCCCACATTTTTGGAACCTTGTCGGACTGCTGACAGGATGAAATACACAGCTTCCTATAAGCTATGTGAAGACAGCGGTATAATTCATGTTTCTTGATATATCCCAAAGCCTGACAGTCTCAAATGTTACAGCAGTTGGCTAAAGCTGAAGCTTCACTGTGTTCGGAGAGGAGTAAAAGAGGAAATAGTTCTGAAGAATTTACTTCCTTTGAAACATTCTCCACTATTGATGATCTCTCCTATCATATCTTAAGTCTGACTGCACTCAAAAAATCTTTTTTGACTCATTCAGTGTTTCTTGATCCCTGGATATTATTCAGGAAAAAAAAAAAAGAGCAACCAGAAGGTTGTAATCAAGAGTGATCTATCATTGACAGAGTGATGCCAACAGTCAAGATAACCAAGCCTCATCCCTGCAACCCAGCAGAAACAAAGGCCCAAAGTAAGCAAAATTCATCTCAGTACATCTGTCTCATTCCTTTGCTAGTGATGTGCTGGAGCCCTCTACAGCAACACTTTCCTGTAAGTAGATAATCATGGCACTCCACTGGGTTGCTGGATGGCCAACGATGGATCCTTACAGGATGACTTATGCGACTGAAGAGTCATGCTAGATCCAAATATTGCAGGAAAACTCAGAGAAGCTTGAATGTGACCTCCAGGCCTAACACTGACCAGTCCAAAGCAGAAAGCTGATGTTTATAATTTCTGAAATCTCTTGCCATCTGTTCTCCAAAGCTTTACGATATTTATATTCTGCACATGTCTAAGCAACAAGGCCAGCTTTGTAGCAACTCCCTGAAATTACTTCATTATATTAGGAAAGTGGTCTTAATAAAAATGGGGGTGGGAACCCTTTCCCTTTTAAATCGCTACATCTAACATCTGGAATGTGCCCATCTTTGTTTATGTTGTTTTATGCAACTGAAACCAAGTCCATAATGAATATAATTTAATTCCTTCTGTGTCCTCACACTGCATTGATAGAAATATTTAAATTCCCATTTTTGAGATAATTGAAGCTTGGCTTAAACAGGCTCCACAACATTCATTTTGGTCTGAACAAAACAATCATTTTTCTCTTTTTTTTTTAATTCTCAGTGATGCAAAGCTAAAATGTCTTCCAGTGCCAGCTACTTTTTGTTTTGGGGTTAGTGAAAAATGAAGTAATGCCTCTAAAATGCCTAGCAGCTGGTGATGGAGGCCTCCTCCAGGAGATTCGCAACACCTGTAGTTCTGCTTTGCCCTAGAGTATTGACCATCCCTGTACTGAAATATTTACCAATGCACTGATGGGCAAAACACATTTCCCCAGTCTCTTGGATTTCTTCAGTTCTTCTTCTGTCCTTGTATATGCTAATATCTAATCCATTGCTAATAACATCAACCCTATAAACAAATGAATGCAATTCATAAATTGTGTCTCAAAGCGAACTTGCTATGCTCAGCATAAAGGCTAGCTGTTCTTCTTCACTTGTTCACAATGCTGTCTTGTTTAGCTAGCCTGTAAAATAATGCCCGTTGTGTTTTCTTTTGCTGCACTCTATGTAATTTGTATTTGCATGGGGGGACAGGAGAAGCAGCTTTGAATAATGCAAGTTCAAAAGCCCAAGAGTTCTCCACAGAAGAATTCCCCTACTCAACTTTCCAGGGAATTAGCACAGCTCAGTATCTTGCAGCATTGGATTCCAAAATATTCTTCACGCCTCACTGCAATTCATTTGGTGAGTATACATGTATACAGAGACTCAGTTCCTGCATGTATCACTGAAAGTGGTTTTAGACTTCATTTCTCAGGGGTTCAATGCCATAGAAACACAGCTAAAAAGCATTTTCCACACTTATTATTAACAGAGTCCCTTAGCAGGCCAGTCTCACAGCACAAAATCCACTTAAATACTCTATTGAATACACTATAGAAGATTTATGGATGTAAATAGCCTTTAGCTTTTTTCAGAAATACCAACACAGGCATTAAGAATGGTAGCATTGGGACCTCTAGTTACATCAAACGTGGTATTTTAACTGAAGTAGGGGGTGCAAGGAATAATAGCATGACTATCAAAGAATCTAGAGGAGGAATCAAACTTTCACAGTCTGTCTCCAGAGAGTCAGTCTTACTGCATCAAGTCATCAGACCTGACAGAGCTAGCCAAGGGATATTTATTGTGACAGAAAAGCAGATTAAAATTTGACTTTTTTTATATGAAAGCATTTGGTTTTAAGCTCACTTGTTGTTGCCAGACTTTTTGAACCATAGCCACTTTCCAACCTGCAAAAGGCTTCAAGGCTTAACATGTACCTGTTTTATAAAACCTTGTATCAAATGCCTGGACTAGCTGTAGACCATCCTACTCCTCAGCCCATAGCAGAAAGAGAATGAGAAAGCTAATAGCCCTTTTCCTTCCTGATGGAATCCCCTTCAAAGGGGAAGGCCAGTCAATACATGAATTTTGAGCAGCATTGTCTCAGGAAGTGAAAATATGTCATCTCAAAGAGCAAAGATGGTATTACTGCTTTTTGGGCTCCTCAACCAGAATCAGCTGAGGAGCCTCTGTGACACGGCAATTTACCTTGCTTCATTATTTCTGTGGGCTCTCACAATTTGTTTTTGGGACATTCTCCTTTAATTTTAGGATGTTCCTAATAAGAGTCAAAAGCAAGTGGTCCCACTGCGGCTCAGCTCTGCCCTCTTGTGCATACAGCCTTACCGTATGACCATATAGTGACTACCATGTTATGCTACTCCATGCCATTTCCTTCAATACAGAGCTTCCTCAGAGCTGAAAAAAAAAATAAAAATAATTCTGGTGTTTCTAGCCCTCAATTTTGCAGCAGCATTCAGTTTTACAGCACTAGCACAGCAACAGCCACTGAAGTGGAGGGGACCAGTGCAGGTCCAAGTGGCCAGGTGATGAGGTCCCACACTTTCTACTAAACAATGGAAGGATCCACCCTGCTAGCAGACAGCACTTTGCCATATAGCACAGATACAGGCTGTCAGAGCTCTTTCAGGACTCCTGTCTCTTGCTGCATGGCAGTGTTCCCCACAGGCAGAGAGTGCTCACCTTTGGTATGACTGCAGGGTCCAGGAATGCAGCCATAGGGCAGAGATATGCAGTCTCTTTATTGGTTATGCTTGAAGCCTGCTCTGCTTCTACATTATCAGCCTGGAAGATGAGCAGTGTGTTGTGGGAAAAGCTTCTCCTTCAGCAGCTACACAGAGTGAAAATGTAAAGTACACATAATTGATGGGGGATGGTATTGCAAGGTTTGGATATAGAGGGGAAAATCCTTCCAGCTCCACACCTTATGGTTCTAATCCTACACCAGAAGATGGATCTGAATCAAGATCCTGAAATCCCCTGCTTTTCTGAAATTGTTATCTGTTCATAATAATAGTCCTGTTCTCTTGGAAATACCCTGGAGTACAGTCAGCAGTTTTACATAAAGACAGTTCCAAAATCCTTCATAAGCTAGGAAAACAGACACAGCTTTTCTTTTGCATGGATACTAGGAATCCACAGGTATCTCTGGAGGGAAGAAAGAAAACAGACTTCAAATCCCTTACTGGCTCATCTGTGAGTTAAAGAGTTTCCCTTCTTGCTGCCAGAGAATTCAAGCTCAAAATAGTCTGTTCAGTCTTACTTCAGAAGGAGGAAAAAAATGAATAAACTGCAAAACCGAGACCTTTTATGGACAGAAAGCAAAAGAAAAAATGACCAGTTTAGCAAATTCCCATCCCACAGACTGCTGGTAGCAGTGCCCTTCTCTTGCTATTGTCCTTGCTTAGTTTCTGGGCTGTCCGGTGTTCTGACACCCAGTTCTCCCCGTCTGAAATCCACTGCCATTGCCTGAGTAACCAAGTCAAACCCTGATGGCCCACGCAGGTTTCACACACAGCACTGGAGAGTGTGACGGTGACATTCAACCCTATGAAGTCCTCTTGGATTCAGCAAAGCTTCTTTAGTTCAGTCTTAGTAAGTGACAGACATTGTACGGGTCTCATGCTCCATTCTGGTTAGTGACTCAGAATGGTAGGGAAGGTGATATTCCCCAGCTGGCAAGGCCAAACTGGATCTGGAGACAGGAGGTAGAGCTGTTGGAACCAAACTTTTTCTGATCTCCCAGACTTACCAAGTTCTTCCCTCTCTCCTAGCACATGAGATACCATCAAGTAATAAACAGAGCAATAGGAGGAACTGTAGTAACAGGCTATAGTAACAGTGTTAGGTGGGTCCAGATGTCTTGTAGCTGCATGGCATTGCATGTGGGGCCTCATCCTGCCATGTTTTCAGCAGTGCACCTCCACTACTGACTGGCAAATGACATCAATGGGTGTATCTAGTGGAGAGGATCCTGGACAGGGAAACTAAATGTATTTTACTGATGCAGATGAGTGAAATTCAAGTGTAACTGCAGGAAGGGTGCTGGACAAGAGCTAGATAAGGCAGGCTTGCTCTTAGGGTATGAAATTTTCCAGGTAAAGAGAAGATGAAAATAAAGATCAGCAGAACTGCATTTCCTCAGACAAATCCTTTTGAGGACTGTGAGGATTCATTCTCCTACCATACAATCAGTGCTGTTCCTTTGCTGATTTTATTAGCTAATTTTATTAGCTTCATGGCTAGACCAGCAGAAGTAGAGTCAGCTATCTTTGCATAATGTAATATATAACTAACCACTTAGGGCAAGATCCTCAATGCATCTGGGGCAATTCAGTACATGAAGTGTACATATGGGCCAAGGTAAAGGTACAGGAGGGCATTGTACAAAAAAAGAAGTATTATTTAAGTCAAACAACAAAGTTGGATTAAAAAAAAATAAGCAGAGCAGAATCAAGTCAGGACATCATTTCTCTCTGATGATTTCTCTTCCCTGCCCTGCCACCTCACACCTCTGGCAAAGCAGAAGGCCTTGGTTCAGGATTCTCTTATGGCCTACTTTCCTGTGCTACTGCAGGAAACAGACCACAAGGTAATGTTAAGTTGGTCCCTATGCCCATGCTTGAGTTCAGTACAATTCGCCAACTCACATAACACCACCTTAGTTGGGAGTGACTGCCTTGTCTCTTGTGTTTCAATGTAGGTAGTGGCAGGAATGTAGAGTTTCACTGTGTGTCACAGCAGACGAGCATTACTGGAAAGATGCTAAAGAGGCCTGTGAATCATAGCCAGACTGAGCCTGGTTTTGGGGGATTGTGCTCATAGGGCACAATTAACTACATGTCATGTGAGAATTATGTCCATGAGAGGAATTTGCCTGACTAGGCAAAAAGATGCAAGAAAAGGTGGCTTCTTGTGCCAACGCAAGAAAATTGTACCATCAAACAGGACTTCACTATGAAGCACTTACAGGCTCACAGCAGCCACTGACTAGGTGAGAGAGTTCTGACAGTCGCTGCAGTAACTAAGGCAGACCTGGAGAAAAACTGGAGGCCCATCATTGTTTGATAATAGCTGTTGATGGGACTGAAGTGCTGCTTCAGTGTTCCTTGTTCAGCACCAGTGGTTGTGAAGAAAGCAGGGCAGAAGACCCCTGTGACCTCGTGTTAATCTCAGCAGTATCTGTCTATTTAAAGAAAAAGTTAGGTATAAACTGTTGACAGTGCTGCAGCCATTCAAGTGGAAAAGATTGAGAATTTGTTCTCTGGCCTGGAAGAGAACATAGGTCAACTTGAAGGCCAATTTGATGGCTTTGAATGTGAATGAAGAGCAAATTTACCAGAATGGTGTCATTTGAGGGTTCTGAGCAAATGGACAACAGCATGTGTTGGAGAATACCGTTAGTATAGTGCCAAAAGGAAATGTTCCTCTGAATATTAAAAATAAGTTATCCAAAAAATCAGCCAAGAACCTTAAATCTGTACATTTCAGGCTTCCCTGAAGGCCTTCCACAAGGAAAATATTGTATAAGTCATTTAACTGGATTCTGAACTGGCTCAGGCACGTGTTCTCACATTAGTTAACTGCACTAGAGCAAGTAAGTTTGCCATGAGAACAAAGACAAAGTATGCCCAGATGTTTGCAGGACTACACTTGCAGACTCTCCAGCTGAGGAAGTAAGACTATAAACTGCCTCTAGACAAACAAGTTTATTAAAATATTTGGACTACACATACACACACACACACACACACATTTCAGCATCTGTATGCATAAAAAACTCATGTGTGCCCTGAATCTGATTTTGCCACTGGGAAGCACAAGGAAACAGAACAAGTTGGCAAGTGAGCGTGACTGCATTGCAGTGACCAGATGTGATTTCATTGTTCACAATGTCACACAGATCAGCCCTGAAGTGATGTTGATTGGAAATGTGGAGATGACCATTAACCTGCTTCTTAGACCAAGACAACTTAACCATATTTCCCCTTGGCTCTCTTTCCTTCTGAAGACAAAGTATAATTCTCATCAAAAAACATCAGTAGCCCTGACATTCTGGTCCCCAGCAGTACTTGAACTCTGTCATCTCTTGTGAGCATGTCACTAAAAAAGAAGAGAGCAGCTTTCGTACCATCGTTATCTGTCTTCTGAAAGCTAAAATAAAATTAATCTTTCCCCCCTTTTTAAATAAAATGCAGGACTGAAGCAGAAATACTGCTGATTTTCATCTTAGTCACAACACTTCTTCTCGAAGTTGCCAGTTTTTATTCTTCACTGGTTTGTTGGTGCTAAAAAGCACCAGATTGACAAACCTGGTTGTCTGTCTAGCTTAATCAGGTAATCAATGATTTCAGATAATACTTAAGCTTAACTTAAACCTCATATCTCTAGAAACATATCAGCTTTGCAAGCAGCTTGCTTTTCTTCACTTCCCAATTAAAATCTGAAAATGCACTCCAGATCTCAAAAGGGCTTTTTAATCATATTTTAATTTTTATGGCTTGAAAAGGTACTTACAGAGTATATTAAAATCAGATTTAATTACAATAACTCCTTGCAATCAAGGTCCCACCCGTTTTCAGATGCATAGCATAATGGCACTGATCTCACAGGAAAATTAACACAAGACTAACAGTTTCAGGAAATGCAGAGCTGACAGACAGTGTTATCTGTTGCGCTGATCACACTCCCAAATTAATTAGCTGTGGCAATTCTATGGAACTGTGGTTCTCCTTGCACTTCTTTTTTTTTCACTACATCTGCATACTTGATTATGCACCTCCTTATAACTATTACTATTAGTTCAACACTGATAATTCTAGAACTATTTAAAACTATATGTTCTGCTGGTTTAACTTGCTTTAAAGATAAATGTCTATTTCAATAGCACATATTCCTTCTCTGTCATCATTCTTTAAAGGTATGTTTTGATGGAAACAATGAGAAACCCAGTGAAGCACAATCAATAAACATATTCCCATGGACAAATCTACTGATTTTTTTTCCAATTCAAAGGGTTCTTGTTAAGAAATCACATTGATCCAAAAATTCTATCTAAAATGTATATTAATAGACTAGACAAAGAAAGTAGATGGATAATTCATTATGCTGGTCTATGAGGAGGGCACATCAATGCTTTTGATCAGTTGTTCAAGTAACTAAAAACACTGTGAATGTATGTATTACAAGTATGTTAAAACTACAAGTACAGTGCTTGCAGACAAAGCCTGAACTGGGATTAACTAGCTAAGTGAAGATGTCTGCGGCCTCACAGAGGGTAATTTACACTCTTCTCAAAGGTCCTCAGTACTGACAAACTTTAGGTCGAGACCTGATCCTTGAAACAGTCAAAAATAAGCAATGCTACAAAAGGGAAATATAGTCAAGTTTCAGATTGAATTCATGATATCCAAAGGTGATAATGGATCAAAGGTCTGATTTGTAACTGCTTTTAAACTGTCTTCTTGCCTAAAAGAAAGGGTAGACCCTGACCACCAAGGAGTTCCCCAAACAGAAAGCATAAGCCTACCAGCTACAGGCTTGCTTTTCTTAGCTTTTGCAATACTTAGTTGTAAAGAAATTACATATACTTACAGGCTTATATAGACCATAGGTAGAAACTCTATGAACTGGGAATTCCCTCCACCTGAATTTCAATGTAGACCCAAGGACAATTTCAGCAAAGCACAATCCTGTTCTCCCTGTTGTCAACTGGAGTTGAATCTTTAACAAAACAGAAAAAAAAAAGTATTTTTAAAGGCCAAGTTGTTTTCAGTGTTTGGGAAACCAGTAATTTCACTGTTTACAAAATGCAATCCATTACACAGTATTAGAATGTAAGATGAGTGCTGTAAGAAAGAACAGTCCTGTGGTTCAGGGTAGTACAGTGGAAAAGTACTGAACTATGCACAGCTATATACCTGTAGTAGGGCTGTCCAGCTCACTTGAAATATTATTTGAGACAGCGTGGCTCTCCTGGGATAAAAGGAATTGTACATGTGAGTAATGCATATGATTCTCAAAAATTCCCATTCTTATGGAAAACTGATGCAGTTCTTTGCCCAATAAGCAAACTGCTGTGCAACCATTAAATGTCTCAAATAGCAAGTTCTGCCACGGAAACTGCATGGAAATAATGGATGGATTTTTTAAAAGGAAGGATTCTTTCCACTGCAGATGCAAAATTCCACTCAAAAAGCAAATCTGAATGATGACAAAAGTCCTGAGTCTTCTGAAAATTCACAGCACGTATTGCAATACTATTCCAATTTCTGCCTTTAGTTGTGCTGAAGTGTGGCACAAGTGAGGCTAATGGCCAGCACAAAAAAGCAAAAAGGCTGAATGCATACTCTGAATCGGTCCTAAGGTGTGATCTGGGCTCTTGAAAGTTCTCTGCACCTGGAATCTTCTCTGAAATAACCTGCAGTTTCATGCAATGTGCAAACATAATCAAACTGTGTATGATGGGGGAACGAGTGACACAGCTGATTATCCTGCAAATGGATTGTGTGGCATTCCCCAGAGCTGTCAAGTCGATATATGAGCAGTGGAGTAACACATTGCACTTAACAAAAAGGAGCATAAACAAGATATAACTATAGCATATAGTATAAATGGTCTATTTTGTAGCTTCAGGGTGAAATAAAGCAGCTGCCCAACAAACTTTCTAATGTGAAACTGGATGTGAAGAGTCCTGCAGCAAACTGAAATTTCATGGGAAAGGCTGGTAGGAACCCAAATGTAAATACCCAAGGTGAAATTTAGTCCTGACAAGACATTTAGTCCAATAACCAATATCCAGAATGCAACTAAAAGGCATATCACAGTGCTGTGTAACCCACAGATTTAGCTGTGCCACTGTGGTATGGCCTCTTGCCACACGGTTCTGTATCTACCAGAAAAAGGGCTTCCACCTATGGTACTGAAGCAAATAGCTGCATTTACCACATTATTCTAGTCACAGAGGAGCATCTTAGCTAATTATCCCACACAGAACTGAGGACAAGGGAATATGGGCTCCTTTGGCAGCAAAAAAAACAAACGCATTCAGAGCGATGCTGGGTTTTTTCCAGATTGCATTGCACTGTGCTTCATAGAAATAATTCTCTAGCCCTTGTAGCACCAATTCTTGAGGGAAGCCAAGGGGTCATAAAAGCCATGAGAGTAATAGATCACAATCATTAACTCATCTAACCTCCTGAATACCTCAGCCATTCTATTTTTCTTTAGAAGTTAGACCAAAGCAAGCCTTTTAGAAAGACCTCTGATTTTATTTAAGATTTCAAGCAACAGTGAGTAATTGGTCCCTAAGTTATCCTTATTGCTAGAATAGCACATCTTACTCAAGGTTGAATTTGTTAAGCTTCCAGTTATGGGATCACCTTGTGTCATAAGTCTTTTAATTTAAAGACTATAAATCCCTCCACTATTACACCTCTTCCATATACATGGACCTAAGACTGTGATTTAGTTTCTTATTACCCTTTTCTTTAATAAGCTTTGACTAAGGTCCTTAAACCTCATGTTAAAGCTGATTTTCCATCTTGAAAGGTGACCAGACCTGCTCACAGTATTCCAGTCAGTTGTTTTACGGACGCTAAACACACAAGAAAAATAATTTCCCTGGTTCTATTTGCCATGCATCTTTTTACATATTCAAGGATCACATTAGCCCTTTTGGCAACATTGCATCAGGAACTTAACGCTAAGACTGATCCATAAGAACGCACCCCTCCCAAAACCAGTCTCCACTCCTGGAAGTAACAATTGCATTCCTCATAGCTTGTTTGCAGAAGCATGAAAACAAATTATATTTTAAACATAACACTTTATTTCAGCTACTCAAAGAATTCTTACCAGCAATGAGGACAGTTTATTATAGAACCACAGAATAATTCAGGTTGAAAAGGACCTGGAGAATACCCAGATCAACCTCTTGCTCACAGAAAGGCTAACTTCACAATAAAACCAGGTTGACAGAGTCCTTTCCCAGTCATGTTTGAAAATCTTGAAGGATGCAGATTTCACAGCTTCTATGGAAAACTTCTTTCAACTACTTTCATGGTGATTCTATTTATTTTTGTATAACCTGTGTTATCTAAAAGCACAGCCACTGAACCTTCTATATCCACATTTTCAATATTTGAACAAAATACTAAATTTTGTTTAATAATTTAGCTAGAAATAGTGTCCACACATCCTATGAGAAATAGCCTTGTTCACTGGAACCTGGCCACTGACTACTGAATATGTATCAGTAAGCCAGTTTCCAGTCCACATGATATAAAATCTGTTATTTCCATCTAGTTTCATTGGTTTGGTAAACATCATTTGATATTGAATTAAAAGCTCAAATACAGCTCAAAGAGTCAACAAGAAGACTGGGAGTCAGACCAGCTGCTTCTGTCTAAACCACCTGGTCATCCCCTCCAGGGCTCACCTCCCAAGACTGCAGGCTGGCTGGCACTCGTTCTCCCTGGATGCTCACTTCTGCTATAAGAGTCTGCTTTCTCCTGGGAATTGGTGCTGGAAAACAAGAGCTACTGCACAGCTCCCTGCTTCATTCCACCTCCTCTTTCTCCAGCTGCTGTATTCAGCGACAACTAAAATTTTTCCAGTTCAGCCAGTTACAGTATTCCTCAGCTAGGTCTTCAACATTCTCGAGCATTAACTAAGCAGCTATGCTGATTAGGAAATGTTTAATTTCAGCAAATGCTGCTTTTTGTCTTCCTTGAGTGCAGCTAATATTCCTAATCAAGTCTCTCATCCAAGTGCCAATTAGGCCCTGTGGCAGAGCACACACAATCTGACCAGCGGTACATAAAAAAGGATAAACACAGTATAAGCTTATTGCTTTCCACAGGCACCCTGCTCAAACCCAAACATTGATTTTTCTAAAGTTATATATTTGGCATTGATACTGTATATTTATTGATAGAAAAGTTACTGTTATAACTGTATTTTGCTTCCAAATGTCTGTTCACAAGACGACAGTTCAAAAGAACAAGTCTGAGGGTTATGAACTATATAGAAAGCAACCTGCTTGACTAATTAACTCGGCACCTTGCTTTTAATATTATTTAAAAACACTTTTATATCTGCAATAGATTTTTTTCAAGTGTCATAACAGTTTCAGAGTTGTGACACTAGGTTGTTATAGTTCCAAATGTGTACTTCTTCTCTGTTAAGGATTAAGGATCCAGTATACAGAAATGTGACTACTTAAGAGGAGCTGTTACACTTTATGACAATCCAGCTGTTATGCAAGTACATAAAAATCTGCGTAATAAAAATCCTTATGTTAATTTTTATTTTAAAAACTGACTTCTTGCAGGAACTG
Source organism: Mesitornis unicolor (assembly GCF_000695765.1). Lineage (NCBI taxonomy): Eukaryota > Metazoa > Chordata > Aves > Mesitornithiformes > Mesitornithidae > Mesitornis > Mesitornis unicolor. Next base: position 1,027 of record NW_010190494.1, on the reverse strand, counting down.
ATTTCTTGACTGATATTTTAGCCAATTGAAACATTGCATTGTCAAGATACCCAATAAGGTTACTGTTTATTGTTTATTATTTAGACAAATCTGAGCTGAATTCAGTTTATCAGAAGAAGTGGGCAGTTCATATATATTTTTAAACTTCCCCAATTTTAAAATGGCCAAATGTATTTTTAATCTGCTCTGAAAATTTTTCATGGCAAAATTTCCACAACTTCCCTAATTATTTGTACTAGTGCTTAAATGCTCTTACAGTTGAAAGCTTTTATTGAGGTGCAACTTGAAACTGCTGTCCTTTCAAGTCCCCTGAGGTTTGCCAGATCCTGGTACATGAGAAGAGTACTCTGGTGTGATAGTCCACCCAATTCCATTGCTCTTTGGGCAGTAGCCAAAGAGGATGCCTCTCTTCACTTGGTCGTTCCTCTATACTGTTGTCCATCCTAGGGAAGGCAGCAGCAGCTCTGTGGGGATGCAGCCACAACTTTCGCAGATGGCAGCTGACCAGGTTTCTTTCATTTCATGTGAAGGATAAGGGTAGACAACCAGAGGGTTGCCAGTAAACCTCGCAGAGCTCTAGTGCAAACATCCACCATCACGGACAGTCTTCTGCGATGGCCTCCAAGCTCACACCACCTGCAGCTGATCTGAACGAGGGGTCCACCACACGTCCATGAACAACCCCTTGCTTTGCTGCTGTGAGGACTCAGCCCCACGCTGCGGAGATGTGCCGCATGTGCTTTACAACAGGACGCTGGGTTTCTTGAGGATGGCCAGGCTGCACCCAGCAGTTAAGAAAGAGGTGATGACTGGACCGAAGGTGAGACCAACGGCTTGGTCCGTCCAAAAGGGCCATTCTGGGCCACGTCCCTTCGGCCGAGGCCCTGCACGGGGGCCTGGTACCTCCTCTCCCGGTTTTTCACGCTGATTTTCCTCCCCTGTGGCCAGTCCTCGGAGCAGTGCCTCACCTAGACACAGCGACCCTCCTTGTCGCTGACTAGATCCCCACTGCCGGGACTAAGCGGCA
>NW_010190493.1:301-807 GCF_000695765.1 Mesitornis unicolor | reverse complement strand
CACAGGAGAAAAAGTCCTCAATAATCCAATATGAGCCATCACAGTTCCCTCACACACGAACTGATCCAGCACACACTGCCTGGAGTCACGTCTTCTCTAGAGGCAGCCCCCTGCTCATGTGGCCCTGCCCCACTGGTGAACTCTACAGACTGCAGGCTAGTCAACCTGGCTCTTGCCACGGGTTGCAAAAGGGGAACCTGGACTCTGTGTCCTCCTCCTTCCCTCTCTTCTTTCTTTCCTTCAGCCAACCTTGGTGTTCTTCAAAATTGTTCTCCTCAGACCCCACTCCTTTCTGTGCTGCAGGTCTCTTCTGATGGTCCTGAAGAGTTCCTCGCTCTCTCTCTTTTTGGGCTGAAGCTGCAGTGAGACTTAAGCTTAAGTTGGGGCCGCGCCAGGGCCATGCCACCCGCACCTGGGGCTGTGCTGATCAGGGCCGGTGCCAGAAAGAGCCAGATCATGCCCTGTACCCCCCTTAAATACATGAATTTGCAGGGGTGCTGATTGGA
>NW_010190493.1:0-268 GCF_000695765.1 Mesitornis unicolor | reverse complement strand
CAAAGGGGGAGCTTTTCAGGTAGCTTCTTAAAGGGCCATCTCCATAGCCCTTCCCCCGTTACCAAAGACACAACCAAAAACCCCTCACAGAAAGCCAAATAGACTTCTAGAGCTGAAATGAAGACTGAGCATTTCCAGTTTGCAGAAGTGCAATACCCAGTTTGACTACATTTTTTCTTCATTGGGCAAGTTTGTAAAATAATTACTGAATTCACTGATACGCCTTCACGAGCAAAGATATTCTTACAGAATCACAGAATCACAGAAT
>NW_010190492.1:504-860 GCF_000695765.1 Mesitornis unicolor | reverse complement strand
GAGGACGTTGGGGACGTGGGGACATCGTGGGGACATCGTGGGGACATCGTGGGGACATCGTGGGGACATCGTGGGGACATCGTGGACATGGGGACAGCGTGAGGACGTTGGGGACATGGGGACATCGTGTGGATGTTGGGGACACCATAAGAGACATGGGGACACGTGAAGGGGATGGGGACATCATGAGAGGTGAGGGGACACCCCAAGGGACATCTTAAGGGACATCAGGGCCACCACCCCAGGACCCCAACCCCCCTCTAAGGCCAACCAATGTCCCCAAAAAAGCCATGGGGACCCCAAAACAGGACCTGGGTGACCCTAGGTGACCCCAGTGACCCCGGGGGACATCTGAG
>NW_010190492.1:0-249 GCF_000695765.1 Mesitornis unicolor | reverse complement strand
GTGACCCCAGGGGACCCCAGTTACCCCTGGGGACCTTTGGGGACACCATTGGTGCCACTCATGGACACCTTGAGGGCCATGAAGACACCCCAAGGACCATGGGGCCACCACCCCAAGAGCTCAACCCCCATCTAAGGTCAACCAATGTCCCCCAAAAAACCATGGGGACCCCCAGAACGGGACCTGGGTGACCCCAGGTGGCCCCAGTGACCCCTGGTGACCTTTGGGGACACCATTGGTGCCACTCAT
>NW_010190491.1:1356-2101 GCF_000695765.1 Mesitornis unicolor | reverse complement strand
TTCAGTGCAATCCACTCCAACAACCCAACACGGTCCCTTCCAACCATACAATCCGCCCCGATAACCCAATGCAATCCCATCCAGCCCAAAATCCAGTCCAACAATGTGATACTGTCCAATCCAACAGTCCAGTCCAATCCTCTTATGCAGCCCAACAGAATCCACCAATGTAGTCCAACTGAATCTAAAGACAATAACCCCATCCAACAATTCCATTCAATACAATTCAATGCAATAGCCCAATCACAAAACCCAAGACAACAAACTCCTCTTCTTTTCTTGGACCAATTACCAGTATGGGGCTGCTACTCCTCCAAAGCTGCTCGCGGCACCTGCAAAATAAAAAGAAAGGCATGTGCTGAGGTACTGTCCAAAACCACAGCCAGCATGAACCTCTTGCCTTCTCTCAAACCTTTACCTCAGTCGCTCACCTGCCTTGTGCCTACCGCTTCCATGTCGCCACGATCAGGCTTGTTAAGCACCTGTAAAACGCACGTAACGAGGGAAGGTCACAACTTCACCCACAACCCGACACCTGAAAATTCACCTATACTGCACGCCACCAGTCACAGCTCACCTCGCTCGACTCGCCTCCTCCTGCACCGATATCCCGCTTTCCTCACCGCTTTGTGCCTGCAGAATAAAAAAGATCATCCAAAACCTAGAGGCTAATCACAAAGCAACCTATCATAACTTCCCTCCCAAGACACAGGCTGACCCACCATCTGACAGCACTCAGCTCTCA
>NW_010190491.1:536-1083 GCF_000695765.1 Mesitornis unicolor | reverse complement strand
GCACCTGCAAAATTCAAAGAAAAAGGCACATGCCGAGATACTTCCACAAACCACAGCCAGCCTGCACCCTGAGCTATCTCTCAGTCCTTCGCCTCAGTCGCTCACCTGCCTTGTTCCTGTCATTTTCACATCGCCACAAATCAGGCTTGTTTGGCAACTGTAAAACACAGACAAGGGAAAGTTACAAGTTCACCCACAATGCGACACCAGAAAAATAAACCGATACTCCAACACACCAGTCACGGCTCACCTTGCTCGAGTCTCCTCCTGCGCCGATATCATGCTTTGCTCGCCGCTTTGTGCCTGCACGGTTTAAAAGATCATCCAAAAACCAAGCAGCTGATCATAAAGCGACCAGTCACATCTTCCCTCGAAAGACACAGGCCAACCCACCTCCTCGGAGAGCTCAGCTCCCACCGTCTCCATCACCACTGACACACAGCTTGTTCATATGCCTCTGAAAAAGCAATCTCAAACATGAAACCAGCTGCTGAGAAAACAATCCAATCAGTACAATCCAAGAAGAAAACAGTCCAATCAGCAATAA
>NW_010190491.1:0-405 GCF_000695765.1 Mesitornis unicolor | reverse complement strand
TAACGCAATAATCCATTGCAAACCCATCCAAGATTCCCGTCCAATCAAAGACAATAATCCCATCCAGTAATCCAATTCCCTCCAAAGACACAAGCTGACCCACCTTCCAACAGTGCTCAGCTCCCCACCTCTCCTTCGCCACAGACGCTTAGCTCTTATTTCAGCCTCCGAGCGAGCAATCTCAAACAAGTCACCTGGATCCTGAGGCAATAATCCAATTGAGTAAAATAAAATCCAATGCGTCCCCGTCCAACAAACGGATGCAACAATCCATCTAACGTCCAATATAACAATGCTATCGTGCCCAGCATTCCAATCCAGTCAAACGCAAACCCGTCAAGTAGTCCAATCCAACGATCCAATACAATCCTGCCGAACAGTCCAGTGCAATCCAGCAATCCAACC
>NW_010190490.1:0-860 GCF_000695765.1 Mesitornis unicolor | reverse complement strand
AAGGGCGACGCGGCTTCACCCCTTCGCTGGAGTTGGTGGACACCTCCACCCCGGTGCGTCCCCCGCAGCGCCCACCGCCCGTGGAGCAAAGACTCATGGGATACCCCCCCTTCACCCCGGGCCCCTCTCACCCCCTTGCTCCTCCTCTTCCTCCCCACAGATGACGATCGCCAGGCCGAGGGTCACAACCCGGTTCTGAGCCCTCGCTGGGAGCGGCTGGAGGGGGATGGAGGAGCCCGGTGGGGATCAAGAGTGGAGGAGCAACTCGGTGTGACCCAACAACTCAACAACTCAACAACTTGGTGTAACCCAACAACTCAACAACTCGGTGTGACCCAGCAACTCGGTGTGACCCAACAACTCAGTGTGACCCAACAACTCAACAGCTCGGTGTGACCCAGCAACTCGGTGTAACCCAACAACTCAGTGTAACCCAACAACTCGGTGTAACCCAACAACTCAACAACTCGGTGTAACCCAACAACTCAGTGTGACCCAGCAACTCGGTGTGACCCAACAACTCCACAACTCAGTGGAACTCAACAACTTGGTGTAACTCAACAACTCCACATAACTCAACATCTCAACACAACCCAACAACTCGGTGTAACTCAACTCAACTCAGCGTAACTCAACTCGAAGCAACTCAACTCCTCAACTCAACTCAACTTAGCTCAGTGCAACTCAACTCAACTCAGCTCAACTCAACTCAACTCAACTCAACTCAACTCAGTGCAACTCAACACAACTCAACTCAGCTCAACTCAATTCAACTCAGCTCAACTCAACTCAACTCAGTGCAACTCAACTCAACTCAGCTCAATTCAACTCAACTCAACTCAATGCAACTCAACTCAACT
>NW_010190489.1:33337-46951 GCF_000695765.1 Mesitornis unicolor | reverse complement strand
TTGAAGAAACTGTCATGCAAAGGAAGATGTGAAAAAATCTGGATTAGATTATGTCAGAGAAATTACTAGCAGAGCTATAGTGGTAAAATTATGCTGGTATAACTCGCAGTGTGTATACTTTTATTCTGAAATAAAAATATCTGCATTGGTAACTGTAAGTAGATAAAACATATAGATGTAATTATAGTGATATAAATATACTGCTATTGCTCTGTCAGTAAATTTTCTCACGTAGACAAGCTTGTAGGAAGATGACAAATAAGAGGCTTCATGTTAAAAATACATACTTGTCAATGTCGGAAAATTGACTAAAATAGGCTAGTGCGGAATAACTTACTTTTCAATGGCTAGTCCAGAATAGCCTCCCTTGTGGATATTCTTATTTAAAAATATGCTAGACTAACTAATGAGGGGTACTCTACCCCATAATAGTTATTCCAGTCAATTTTCCCTTGTGGATAAGCACACTACACAATAAAAGCAACATGGAAGAAGCCCTTTTAAGTTTACAGGATAAATTCATCAAAATTTAGGAGGTGCTAGAGAAATAGTTGCTTGTGCCATTGTATGTAGTTTCTCTTAGAACATGTATTTCATGATAATTATATACATTGTGATTAAAAACATGCAATCATGACTATTATCTCATTCTTCTTTCAGTGCATTCTCAGTGTTCTAGAGATGCGTCAGAATTACTAATGCAACGGGCAGGCTGTTGTCCCAGGGTTTGTTCCCTACCCGATTCATTAAACTATTCCCCAGTTTGCATAACATTTGAGGTAAGGAACTGTAGAAGCATGAGAGACAGCCTTGCTTCAGGCAGTAGAGGGCTGAGGAGCTGAAGCTTTCTGTCTGCCGTGTAATTCCAGCACAGTGGCAGGCAAGTCACTTAAAACAGATTTTTCACAAGTGCTCGCTCAATATCTAGCTTCAGACTCTGTCTAGCAGAGCTTTGTATTGCGGGTCTGCAATTGAAATCTAGTGTCTGCCAAAGTCTATTCAAAGACTTTTAGTGGGATGAGGCCTGCAATGGGTCAGTGGTCCTGAAAGAAATCCATAGGCATAAAGGCACCAAAGTAACAACTTGTGGTCTCCTGAATAGCTTTTTGATTGCTTTACCCCTCTTGAGGCAGAAATATTGTTGTTTTCTTTTCTTTATTCATTCCAAAGCTGCAGTCCAGTCCTCCAGCAGAGGTCCTAGAGCCAAGTACCTTGGTGGAGATTTGCCATATTCCAAAAAATGTTGCCAAATATAGTAAAGTAAAACTAGGCATATTCAGCTACCTTATTCTATTAATCAAATTGGTTAGAGAAACATAACTACAGTAAATAAGTAATTACTTGGGGCAAGGTTCCGCACACTGACTGTAATGAGAACAACTCTCTTTACTCTTATCAGATTACTAAAGTACTATGAGAAAGGGATCAGAACTTCGGAGTTCCGTGTTCCTTCTTTTAAATTCCTTTTGCCTTTTATTCTAGTCATATTTATTTTGTGATTTTACATTTTTTCTTTAACATGCTTCCTAATTTAAAAAAGTTGCATTTTCATCCTTTTTAAAAAAAATTCCTGTCCTTTTTTTTCCTCTGAATTGTTGTGTTCTTTATAGCTTCTCCTTTTAATGACATCATCAACCCTTCATCCCTCACCACCAACAAGTGCAAGTTCTTCTAATGACAAAAACCTAAGGTTATTTCCAAAGAAAGGACACTTAAAAAGAAGTTCTGCCTAAGCAAGGACTGCAAGATTCAGTTCTACTCTTCCTGTCCCTTCTGTGTGATTTCTTCATATTGTGTCATCCTACTTGTGTTCTTTTTTCCTCTTTATTCAGTTCTACATCATTATTCCTCCATTTTTTTCTATTTCATTTCCCTCAGATGCATCCCACTTCTTATCTCTTTAACTTTTCAACCATATGTTCTCTTTCTGGAAATCACTGTTTTCCTCTCATTCCCTGAGACTTGTGTCTCCATGAAGGTCCTTTCTTCCTTCCGAATTAATTTTACTGTCAGCTGTTACTATAAAATTAAAATGCCTCCCACAAACAAATTATCCTTCTTTCCCCTGAGCTCTGGTTCATTTTCCATTAACAATGTTTTGTCCTGCCTTTCTTATTCAGTTTACTTTACATTGAACTTCCTGTGCCAGCTATTTCTCCTCCTATCTGACTGGGGAAATCATCGCCTCTAATCCCTCCCATGATATAACTCTACACAACAGAAATTTTCTTTCTGATTTTTTTTGCACTGATTTCTCTGTTTTCCCCTAACTATTAGAATCACACCATATTTGCATTCACCAACAAACTCATGCAGGATTTTCAGAATAATTCGAAAGTGGGAGTGGTATTCCCTTCAGTAAGTGAAAAGGGGGTTCAATGCAGAAGGAGAGCCTGTGGATTTCATTTCTTCTACTCTTCCACCTTCACCATCCACCAGGACATCTGGGGAAATTTCAGATGGCTTTCTTTTTGTTAGGATATATGTACATCTATCCTCTAAAATGGTCCCAGACAACTCTCTGACCTTTCTCCAGCAACCAGTAGTTTCAGAGACACAACAGCTATTGTTTTATCAAGCCATAATGTACACTGGGAATCTTTAAATGCTGTTGCTGTAGATTCCAACCACACAATGAGACTGGTACTCTTTATTTTCGTGTTAGCACTGTGGTGCCTTCTCCAGGATATCACAGAATCACAGAACGTTAGGGATTGGAAGGGACCTCAAAAGATCGTCCAGTCCAATCCCCCTGCCGGAGCAGGAACACCTAGATGAGGTTGCACAGGAAGGCGTCCAGGCAGGTTTTGAATGTCTCCAGAGAAGGAGACGCCACAACCTCTCTGGGCAGCCTGTTCCAGTGCTCTGTCACCCTCACTGAGAAGAAGTTTCTTCTCAAATTTAAGTGGAACCTCCTGTGTTCCAGCTTGTGTCCGTTACCCCTTGTCCTATCATTGTTTGTCACCGAGAAGAGCCTGGCTCCATCCTCGTGACACTCACCCTTTAAATATTTATAAACATGAATGAGGTCTCCCCTCAGTCTCCTCTTCTGCAAACTAAAGAGACCCAGCTCCCTCAGCCGCTCCTCAGAAGGGAGATGCTCCACTCCCTTGATCATCTTTGTAGCCCTACGCTGGACTCTCTCCAGCAGTTCCCTGTCCTTCTTGAACTGAGGGGCCCAGAACTGGACACGATATTCCAGATGCGGTCTCACCAGGGCAGAGTAGAGGGGGAGGAGAACCTCTCTCGACCTACTCACCACCCCCCTCCTGGTACACCCCAGGATGCCATTGGCCTTCTTGGCCACAAGGGCACAGTGCTGGCTCATGGTCATCCTGCTGTCCACCAGGACACCCATATCCAGTTAATTTAAAAAGCACCGGTTTATTTACAGTCCTCAATAAGCTACTTTTCTTAAAATGTGAAGTGCACTGTCCACTTAACTGTTCTGAGAGCTCTGAACTTATTAAAACAAAGTCCATTATCTATTTGTATATGTTTATGTATGTGTAGGTATTAGTCCACAGACTCCAAGATTATTTATTGATGCCATTTTAATGGCAATAGAGTAAAACAGACCACGTGTTATATGATGATGTCAATACAGCATTCTTCATAGTTCACTCTTCATTCTTCATTGTTCACTCTGTCTGAGTTTCATGGAGCTGACAGAAATCAAGGGACTACTTCTACTGAGTTCAAAGGGCTTTGAGTCACACCTGAAGTAGAATTGGCTCTGATTTGATACAAATGCTCTTTTCCCTAGAGTTCAGGGATAAAAGGCTTCAGTGTTTTGGTCCACCTCTGTTAATACTTTTCTTCTCCCAAATATGATATGTAAGAATGAAGCCTCTTTCTCAACAGATACTCCACCACATATTACAACCTACTTCCATATTCTTGAAGTGTATCACAATTTTTTTCTCATCTCAAGGAGAGCTCAGCCTGATTGTTCCTTCACCCCAAGCAGAAAAGGACTTTCCATGATATTCACTGTTGCAACAGTATCATACCAGAAGGATCATAGAATCATAGAATGGTTTGGGTTGGAATGGACCTTAAATATCATCTAGTTCCATCATCTAGCAGAACTTGGCAGAATTTCTCTATAATCATGTGAAAGCAAATAATTCCTTAGCTTTCTTACCTCCCTTTTTATTTCTATCAAGAGTTGGGGAGGTTTACAGTTGCCAGTTGCCGTAGTGTTGCTACTTGGAAAGGTCTCCAGGAACACCTGAATTGTCCTTTGTCATATCCCTAATAGCCTTAGTCAGAGGCCTTAAAGTGAAGGAAGGAAAGAGGTGAGGAAGGTCACCATCTTGGAGGCCATTATCATTTATGTTACTTTATCCATTTATCAACTGCTCTTCAGAGACCCAAAGGGCAGATAAGCATCCAGCTCCATTATATGTCTCTGAAAATCAGAACTGGTATGCTAGATAGACTGTGTGTGGGGTAAGTAGGAAAATGTCACACCTCTAAAGCCAATTATTTTACAAACCTGAGTGGCCCCTGTCACAGCACTATACTATATATATTATTGGACTAAAAGATTTTTTATAGGACATTTCTATCATAAGGGAATTTTACATCAGGTTCATAAACCCCTGAAAATACAAGCTTTGTTACTGTAATGCTGACAAACCTTTACCTATAGCAGTACTAGCAGGAACCACTCTCACATAGGGTTCAGAATAGTAATGTGGTCTAGCACTGTCCTTGGACAACTGCTTGCATTTGCAGAAATTGATGGGTATTGTGCTGCAAACTTTTCACCTAAAAATTCTGAGGAATGAGTTGAAGAACAATAAAGATGTCTCACTGGGAGAATGGCTTCACTACATGCAGGATTGCACAACACTTTGAAATTTTCCACTATCCCAGTCCCATGCTGTCTCCTTCTCCACAAATGCTTTCATTTAGCCAGGGATCAGTAGCTTGGGGGGGGGCGGTGGATGGAGGGTGGAAAGTTCCACTCTCCAGCTGTTGTGTCATTTTCCTTGATAAGTCCTAAATTGACCGAGTTATCCAGCACCAAAGGAGCTTTACTGTGGTAGACATGGTTTATTATGTGCCCTTTCAGGGACAAAGGCTTCTATGTCAGTAAACTGCTATGGAGAGTGAGAACAGATTTATCCTCACAGCATCATAAGCATTATCTTCTGAGGAGCTAATGTAAAAGCAAAAAATTGTGCTGCATTACCATCTGAAATGTAATGGCTGATGTTGCTGCTTCTCGATTATCAACCTGATGGGAGGCAGAATGAAAAGCTTGAAAGGCTGCTTCTCAGAAGGGCATATTTTAAAAGATTATTTTTAAATTAAGGAGTTTGTAAAGAAAGCATTTTGTTTGGGATTCTTCCTTTGCTGGGTTATGTTTGGATGTTTGGCTGGTGGTTTGGGTTGGGTGTTGTGCAAAAGGGAAGGAAGGTTTGTGAAACTCCTTATTTTACATTGATTTTAGATAAAGCAGAAAGTCTTGATTTGAGATTAAAAACCCAAGCAGTTCATGTGTCTATTTAGTCCTCCTCACAGACTAGAAATAAATATATTAAGACTAGTTTCCTTCTGTATGAGATAAGGGGAAATGGGGAGGGTGACTTGTCAACCTGGGGGAGATTTTGCAAGGCACAAATGGCAGCAATGAGCCTAGGCACCACTTCAGTTGAAGGTGAGCTGGCCATTTTCAGGAGCTCAGCAACAAAGTCTGTCTTTCAAAGTCTTTCACCAGCACCTGGAAACAATGCAGCCTAGTTAGCATTTTAGCAATCTGAACATGCTTCATAGCACACCTGACAAGGGAAGCCTGTTTCTGTTTGGGGAAGAAGAAAAAGGGATAAGTATTTTAAAAAATGAACATGAACATCTTGACAATGAAAGCTGGTGTAAGCCTAGCCCATTCATATATGATGAAAAGAACTGACATGATAAAAAAAAAATGTTTCAACAGATCCTCAAACAGCCACTGGAGAGGTGGATGGGGTGAATCTGGAAGAAATACGAGAATTTGCTAAAGCTTTTAAAATCCGGCGCCTGTCCCTTGGCCTGACACAGACTCAAGTTGGCCAAGCCCTAAGCGCCACCGAAGGCCCAGCCTATAGCCAGTCTGCCATCTGCAGGTAACAAGTTAAATCATAAACTCCTCTCTTCTTAAAAATTATTCAGCTTACTGCAAGCAGCATGCTTGTGTTTGAGTTTCATGTCTTTATAATGCATTATTTAATCTGGAACTTAAATTAGCCAATAATGTTGGTATCTGGAGAGAAAATGTTCTTCCTATGTGTGCCTAAAGTAACTTTAGTCTTTTTTTTCCTTCCTTCTTTTTTAAACAAGTGAGAAACAGTGTTCCTGGCATTGAGACTTAATTCAATAGGCAAGCTGGAGACCCTGCTGATGCTGGATAAGCATCAGCTGACCCTCTTCATACTGTGCCATTTTCTACAAATAGGGCTGCTGAACAAATATTTCATGGATGCATCCCTGCTAAGTTAAAACGTATTACTGTGGTTAGCACTTCACATATAGGATGTTAATACCTAGGCAACACAGAAGGGAAAAAATTATCCATCCTGCTATCTTGTAAACCAGCAGCTATTCATCTTTTATCACCCAAATGTTTACTAAAAAACAAACAGACAACCTATGTATGTGAAGCAGAAGCAGAAATCTGCCCTAATAATGAGAAATGATAATACAGTCTTGACAGAGTTAAGGTAGTTAGAAGCAAACAACGTATATGCATGTATGTGTGTTACAGCAATCCTATGTTTATGCATGAAGTAACTAACACACTTAGGTAACAGCTTTTTCCTCTTGGGCAATGACTTATAGTCCTTCTCCATCAGTAAAAGCCAAGAAACCAACTCTAAGCTCATTTAAGTGGATTTTGTTCTTGGTGATCCATGAAATGCTCTGTCTTTTTATCTGCTCTTTATACTTTTAATGTATTCCCCATAGAACAGAAATGTACTTTTCCTGCAGTTTAAGACTGAGGTTATAAATAACATCAGTATGGGGTAGTGAGCTTGCAGCTCACATTTTGCTCAATGATTTTCAATAAAACCCATTGATTGTTGTTAAATACAGAAAGCTCCATAGGATCCTCACACTTCTATGGTGTCCCCTACTGTTTTTTTCTTATAAGATACCTCCCTGTAGAAAATAACCTTTATTCAGTCTATACAAGGATACTACTGCTGGGAAATTTGTTTCAAGACTTGTATATCATTATACCAAACAACATCTACTGCAGTATCAACACTAACAAGCAGTGTCAATGATATGAATGCTATTGCTCCCTGTTGCTAAGGATTTTCCTCCTCTCCCTCTCTGTGGTCAATTGGTAAAGAATGCCTAAAATGGGTGGAGTTTTTATCAATTGCCAATTTGTTGTAACCTTAAATTGCTGTTTAATAGACTCTACTTTAAAGTGATAAAGTGCAGTTTCCTTTGCTTTTGTCTAGCTTGCCATCTTCTCATTTCCTCCATCTAACTCACACCTGAGAAAAACACTGGGATGGTCTGAATTTTACTAAGAGAAAGAGTTCCCTATTAACTGATTATCATGAAAACCCCAATTAAGATGCAGTTGGAGCACAGACATGGCTAACAAAAGCCCAGAATGTGGAAATCTTTTACAGAGGGCTCCTTAGTGGAACAGATTGCTCAGAACATGAGGATTAGGTGCAGAAGCTGGTCCCAAATACTAGCGAGGTTATAGGCTTTTTACTTTCTTTGACCCCCTCTTTGCCGATGGGTATCACTCTGGGATGCTATAACCTGCTATGAATATGCATGTCTTGTTAAGCATCATGACAAGCTGCTTAGTAGCAGTATACTGATTTTCAGAACTTTTCTTTTCATGGTAACAAAGGGGTTTCAGTATGAACTCCAGGGTGATGGAAGGGGCTGTAAGGTAAGCAAGTTGAACAACCAGCTCGGAGACAGAAGTAGAGTCTCCCGGGTGCCCTGTGCAAATCACATCAGCACCTTGCTGATATGTTCTGCATACAGGTAATGGCATTTTTTTTAAATTGAGACAATGCATTCTAAAACATGCACTTCAGCCTGAATTATCACTGGAAGGATAGGGGGGATATCCTTCCTTCCAAGGAAAGACATCTTGCAGTCAATACGACACTAGGATCCTAGACACCAGTTACAAATTCTTTGGAATGTTATTATCTGAAATCATTAGTTGTATTATTCTCTGTGAGAAATGCCTTGGTTTTTGCTGGAATATTTCCTGCTGCCGCCACGTGCTGAACAGAGACACTAAAAATTGTCAACTCCAGTCACCGAGTTGCTTTGCACAAAGGCAAAGCAGTCAGCCTTGTCTCCAGAGCACACTGTAATTAGCGGTGGCAGTGGTGGTGCTTCAGCACTGGGCAGGCAGGAGAGTGCAGCAGTGCTGTGCAATAATTGTTGCCTTTCCACAGCACTAAATCCTGCAATGTACGGGGTGGACATAGGCAAAGTGAGGAAATATGAATGGGTGGCATCAGAGGAGTTGGATTAAGACTTTTTTAATGTGTAGCAAGAGAGGATGAACTCAGCAAATGAGAGAAACAACTATATATGATAAAACTTGAAATGTGAACTCAGCTCTTCTGCTTGTTTTTGAAAGGATTAAAGCTTTGTGTGGCTGCTTTTCCAGATGTTTTATAGTACTTGTAAAATCTGGTTTGGCAAAAGATTTTTGATGGCAAAATGATATCTAGAAGACCTCATTTACAGGAAATGATATCATTCTGGTACAGTTTGCAGAAATCCCACAATAAACCCAGCTTGGTGCCACAACATATTAGTAGGCTATTATGCTGGGTTTCATCTGGAAAACATGAGTCTGTCTTTACACATTGTGGGGGCAGCCAAGATATTTGCAAAGTGTCCGGCTGTTTCAGCTGAACACCACCATAGCTATGGGAATCTTTTCGTGAACCAAAAAAGGAATATAGTGTTAACTTGCAAATAGTGAAAATTGCTGAAAAATGAAAGGAAAGGAAACATGATATTCAGAGGCTAGTAACTGCCATTGGTTTGTATTATTGAATCTATGGTGTTTGGACAACTTGGGACGGGAGGGGAAACAAAAGGATCAATCACAAAGATGAGATGATAAAGAGCAATTGCCTTTGATGTCATTTCCTGTAATTAGACTTAGCCTTAAGGGTTTTGAATATAATCAGAAATATGAAACTGCAACTCATAACCTGTATTATTTAGTGTACTTACAATTTTGTTTTAGTGCTCATTTTGTATTGGCTTAAATATCTAGCGCTCTCTATATATATTTATAGATATATATCTGATAGTTTTCGTAATCAATTGTAAGTTACCTCTGCCAGTCAATTAGGCAGGCAGGCAGGAAGTCCCACCCTGGCAGAGCATCAGTGTAAGACTCTTCTTTCTCAATTTTCCCTCAGACACACCATCCTGAGAAGCCACTTTTTCCTACCACAGGAAGCCCAAGAGAACACTATAGCTAGCAGTCTGACAGCCAAACTGAACCCTGGCCTTTTGTATCCTGCCAGGTTTGAAAAGCTGGACATCACCCCTAAAAGTGCCCAGAAGATAAAGCCGGTGCTTGAGCGGTGGATGGCTGAGGCTGAGGCCCGCCATCGAGCAGGTATGCAGAACCTTACCGAGTTTATTGGAAGTGAACCATCCAAAAAGCGCAAGAGACGTACCTCATTCACGCCACAAGCCCTTGAGATCTTGAATGCCCACTTTGAGAAGAACACGCACCCCTCTGGGCAAGAAATGACAGAGATTGCAGAGAAACTGAACTATGACCGTGAAGTAGTTAGAGTTTGGTTCTGCAATAAGAGGCAAGCACTGAAGAACACAATTAAACGTTTGAAACAACATGAGCCTGCAACAGCAGTTCCTATGGAGCCTTTAACAGACTCTCTGGAAGAAAACTCCTAAAACCAAAACAAAACCACACACATAAAAAAAACATGCACCAAGAGAAACATAATCGTTTGAACTCTATGAAAATACCTGTTCATCACCCTTGTAAGTAAAAGACTGAGAAAACTACAAGAAGGACAGAACAGTTATAAATGTCCATGTGTTTTCCTATTTAAAAAACTAAACAAAAATACACAACACTTCATGTGCGTGTTGTAGAATTAGTTCCAAAAAAAAAGACAGAAAACCCAGGTTTTTTAAATGGACTTAAAGGAAACCAAATAACTGCTTACTTTTTTTCTGTATATTATAAAATGTAAACACATTTTAAGGAAAAAAAAACAAAACAAAAGGAAAAAAAAGAAAAATACTTTTATCTGTTTAAAAGCGAATACAAGCCTGCCACCTGGAGGAGTGATTGTAGCCTTTCAGGTATCAAGTGCTGATTCACTATGAAAACTATTAACCAAAGTCAGAAACATGGCATTGCAAACTAGATTGTTCGTCTACACTTTTATGAGTGTAAACGTGTGTTATGAATTTTTACATTTGTATTTTGCAAAGAGGAAGACAACAGGATTAATTTCTCTCATCCTTGTTCGCACTCCCTGCAGGTGTGTACAAACAGGTGTTAAAGCTATGCCATAGTGGTCACCTGCTTTTCTTTCCTTTTCTTTTAGCCAACAGTTTTGCCACCTGTGTTTGGGTGCCAAAAGTAATTTATTTTTATTGTGATTTGCAGGGTTTGGTATTTCTCTTCTAAGGGTATATGCCTTGGTTTGCCTTTCTTTTTTTTTTCCTGGTTCTTTTTGCTGCCTCCCTCCTTCCAGCTCATTCTCCACCCGTTCCCCAAACCCACATAACCCAGTACTCTTTGAAGATTTTTAAAAGCATAGTGAAATCTGAATACATTTCTGTTGATATGCTGAAATGCAGTAGAGGACAAAGAAGGATTAGGTTTATATATCATGAACTGTCAGCCCACACTGAACATTGTGCTTATTGTAGACTGTGTAGCTTGGGATTTCTCTGTCCTTTGGCCATAAACCTGGACAGGTTACCAAAACTCATTTTGTAGTACAAATATAAACTGCACGCTTGGTTCAGTACTGCATCTATATTATGTTTCTGTTTGAAGCAATTGCTCTCCAAGGTCTGCTAGCCAAGTGAATTTCTTGAGATTCTGATGAAAACAAATGGACAGGCCAAAAAGTTACAAGCCTGTTTTGATCATTACGTCACCACGGACTGTTTCGGTGGTGGTGCTTTGTTTCTTCTGCCTTTTTTTAATGTCATCCCGATATTGATGCTTGACCTGTTGACCTCTTCAGTAGGAGGCATTTGCTGTGACTGCTGGCTAAACTAAGCAATGAAGATATAGGGAACATCACTGAATATCCTTTGGTGGGTCACCTGCAATACATCACAGGTGAATTGATTTTCATTTAAAGACAGCTTATCTCTGTGCCTTCCTTTTTAATTGGACAAGCATCTTCTAAAATACTGTGGTCATTGGACCTATGGGTATACCAAGGCTCAGAGGGAGAGAAAGGTGTTGCATGATGGGTATGGGCTGACCTGTGAAGGTCACCTGCAATTTTCATCTTCTGCCAGGTTCTGCTGCAGCCTTTGTGGTTCAGCCCACTAGGGTAGAAGCTGCATCTTGATCAGGACTTACCAAAAGATAACATTGAGGATTTAGTTCAGCTCACTCTAGAGGTGGTAGAGTAAAATTCTGGTGGTATAACACCTTATTTCATTCACTGACCCTCACAATGGTTGTATTGGTTTTTGCTGGTCTACCTGGGACAATGAAGGAGGTTCCCGAAGTGCTACAGTCCTCAAATAATGCCTTTCTTACAGACTTCTCAAGAACTCAAGGCTGTGTCCAAAACAGTGAAAGAAAGGAACTTCTATTGATTTCACTGGGCTTTGAATCTGGCCCTCACTATTTTATTAATGGGATTTGCCTTGTAGAATGGGGTATTTGCTGCATGTCTGGTGGAGCTTTAAGGCTTCAGAGAATGTTATCTGTGCCAGAAATTGACTCTAAATGTGAGCACTTTCAAAGGTCAGGGTTGAAGAGCACTGAGGATCCAGTACTCCAGGCTGGGCTCACATCCAGCAAATGCATTTTAGGCTTTAAGCTTCAGCAGGGTATGTTTAAGGATATTTTCAGTATTGCTTTTATGAGGAGGAAAGTGAGAATTGTTATTGACTCTTCTCCAACTATTGATGTATAAATGTCTGCCAGAGGAAAAAACACCTGAGTAACCACAGGCAAATTGTGAGAGACAAAAATGATGCTTTTTACCAAAGCTGAGCATGTGAAGTAAAGAGCATCTCACAGCAACATCTGCCCCTCTGGGTTTTCTTTTTCCTTCTCTAGCCATAGATACTTATATACACAGATATATCTATGTTATTTATACCAAGCAGCCCTAAAGTTGTGGATAAAATTCAATTTACATAACAATCAGGAGACCACTCAGAGGCCAACAGGGAAGCAGGGAAGAATAGCTCATATTTGGAAGGAGACACTCCAGAAGTCCTACCCATGTCCCCAGTATGCTGCTTATTGTCCAGTCATTAATACCACATACATGATTACCTGTTCAGCCACCCTTGAGACTGTACATTCCCTCTCTGCCATCCATCCCCATCATCAACAGCCTGGGAACAAAACCATCAACCATTCATTACCTAAAAATGAAATTTCCAGTTCTCCCAGGGTCTGCTCTAAATTTTATGAGAAAAATCTGCCAAGAAAAAAAGTTAACAAAACAGTGTATGAAAGATACTAAATGTTTAAAAATATGCTGGCAGCAGTTATATAAGCTCTTTTCTGTTCCAAAGTACATACTGGAAGGCTGTAACTAGGACAGTGAAAATGTAAAATAAATATAAATCGCCAGCTTGGAAGAAAAAATTATATTCATCTCACAGTATTAAAACCATTCATGTGCAGTGATTTTTTTTTTACATTTTTCTAATTTTGTATTATGTTTTGTAAATTATTTATAAAGTGTTGTAATGCTTCTTATATTAATTTTTCTATAGACAAATTTTTGCTATGAGGCATAAACGGTGCCTGAACAGATTCTTAGGAAGATAAAATACTTGTGAGTCATACATCTTCGGGGGGGCCATAAATTGTTTTCTTTTGTTACAGGCAACATTTCTGGTTTCGATTTGTAAACAGTTTTCATGTATTGATTACATTTGAATAAATTTTAATTTTGCATGTGACTAAAAGATAGATTGCTACCAGCAAATGAAACAAAAGTCTCTTCAGTCATATGTGAAGGTTTAATGGTTTTCCAATTTATTGAATACTGAATTTTTAAATATATATATATATTTTTTTAAAATTATTATTTGAATAATGAATCACAGGTTTACTTACTGTTCTGATTTTGTCTTTTTATGTTTTTCACTAAAAAGCTATTTTGGACAGTTGAAGAAACCAAATGCATTCAAAGGGTTCCAGTTCCTTTATGTTACTACCAATTTAAAAAAAAAATCAAAAAAGAAAAAATAAAAGAAAACAAAAAGGAGCTAGGAAGGAACAAGTAGAGGCGTATCAAAGAACTCAAGCTATAACCAAAAAGAAATATGTAAAATGCCTTTGCTCGTCTTCTCAATGCTGGACCAAAGCTCAATGTATGTAGGTATATGCAAATTGTATCGATATGGCTA
>NW_010190489.1:0-33306 GCF_000695765.1 Mesitornis unicolor | reverse complement strand
TGTTGCTGACAATCTTGCAATACTGAACTGTTACTATTAAAAAAAAAATAAAATACAAAAATAAAACTGTTCATCAGTGTTTTACCTCAGCACTCTACTTGTACCCAGTTATTGACCAATATTCAAATAAGAAGATAAGAGAGGAAATTTATTTCCATGTCAATGTTTGACTGTAAAGTCTGTTTTGAAAACATTTTGTAATGAGCTTTTTGTCATGTGGTTTGCTAGTTTCCACCCTGAGATTATGTGGGGCACATTTATTTATTTATTGTTTTAAAAGTGATATTATTATCTTTAATTATTATTACTATTTTTATTTTTTTGTCCTATGTGCTATAATCTACAGAATGGTCACCAGGGTCACTTACAAAGCACTGCAAAGAGATCTGTTTTTCCATGCATAGAGCATGCAGCGGGAAAGATGGCAGTACAAAATGGACTGTATTGTGTTGTTAAAAAATATGAATAATGACAAAAGGAGTTGATGTGGTGGACTTGTGACCAAGAAACCAAACTGGATACTTAAAAGCTCCTTACTACTCTGACTTTGAAACCAAAGCTGATTTATCTGCACAGGTTGCTTAACATGAAAAAAAAAAAACTTGATAAAAACTATACTTAATCTAGAGCAATATCTGTATGGTCAGTAAAGCTGCACTTTGTGTATTTCTTAACAGCTTCAGATCTGTCACTTTTAATTTGTACCATAAAAAATAAAGACTTGTTTGACATGAAAAATAAGGTCCTTTCATGTGTTTGTCTTAAATCTCATGTAATAGTCGCATGATCAGAGCTCATGTAATTTTGCATCAGTTCAATACAAAAAATAGTTAAATGCTTGAAAGAAAAGAAGAAAGAAAATATTTTTTGCACTGTGGAGCATCACTTCATCTGCAAAACTAAATGCTGTTTCTGTATCCAGAGTGGGCATGTATATTGGTGATGTATTATTTTCTCTACAGCTATGCAGAGTAGAGGATCTGCCTCAGGAATATCATGGAATCCCTCAAATAAGTGTGTATTATCCCCCAGGCCAAATGGAGCAAAGCACAGATGGACATGAAGGCCAGAAATGGTGAATCTCCTGGTGTATCCACAGCTCCAGAACAGAGCCCTGGTAAGCAGTGGAAGGGGGACTGTGATAATAACCTTGGGTCAGCCTTTCAGATTGTTTCTCTTGCATTTTTGTAGAGCTCATGAGGCTCATTCTTCATTTTATTCTGTAATTATGATATTAACTTGCATTGATTCATGTTGAGTTCTGTCTAAGTACATTATTCTGAAAAATGAACACGTTTTGAGAAGTGAATTGATTGTATTATAAACTTTTTCTGGAAAACACAGCCTAGGGAAAAAGCTCTGACAATATTATAACATTGTGTTTGAGACTTGGGAACAAAACTTTCAAAGCCTGTTCCCTTTCATTTTGTTAAATATTGTTTGACATTTCCAATAATAAAAAAACCAAACAACCAAATACTTATCTGCATAGAAAATACAGGGATTAGCTGGGATATTTATATATCTTGATTTTTTTCAGATTGGAATTTTCCTTTTCCATATATTTTTTCACTGTATTTTATGGTACACATAAGAAAGATAAAGGAAAAAGATAACATTCTTGTAGACATGACAATCCAGGCACCATAAGCAGGGCAAAGACAATAGAGGTATAAACTTCTGTTAGACCAGCTAGTATATGTGGAAAAAGTAGAGAAGCTTTTAATTGCCCAAATCCTCCTTTGGTCTGAAACAAAAGCAGCTGAATCCAAAGGTAAACAGAAGCTGAGAACAAAGAGAAAGACAGCACTGGGATATCATGATGATTTGAGGTCAGATATTAGTACTACCTACACAGACATTTCTTTGTATCATGTGCTAAACCATCATGTGCCTGCTTCATTTAAAAAGCCACACACCTCCTACATACACACAGGAGTGCCAACATCATTAATCCCCAAGAGGGATGCCTTGGGACTGAGTAGTCTTTACATCTACCCACTGGTAAACATCTGCTCCTCAGCATACCTCTTATGGTATGGATAAGGACAGCCTACTATACTACTGGTATGAGGGTATCAGAATTATACCAGTTCCGCCAGGCATCCTGTCTCTATACCGTGTTCCAACATGCCATACTTCAAACCCCATAATTCATCTACTAACATAACAGAAACATGTGGAGAATGACCCTTTGTGCTTTCATACTGCTACTAAAATCTGAACATATAACTTTTCATTCAATAGTGATAAAGCAAGAAGCAAACATCGGTTAGAGGCTTTTTCCTCTACCCTATTTAAAAATGCAAAATTTTCTCTTTGGATAATACTACAGGTGTAATATGTAGCTGCCTCATAGGCAAATGATCCTACCTAGCTTTTACTTCAATGATCTAGATCTATTTTGTTGCAAGAAATGGTAACTTTGCAAATTGAATCAATTATGTTCCCGTTGTTCATCAAAATAGATCCTACCTTCAAGCCACTGAAAGCTGACTATAAGGCTTCACACCCCTTACGGACTGCTTAAAAATGAAATTTCTAGAGCTTGGCTATAACTACTTCAAAGCTCCCTAAGTGCAACATTAAGGACAAAGAGCTTTAGAAGCACAAGTCTTTCTATGGCTTCTCTTTTGTACTTCTTGCAAAAAAACCAACATATTTGCAATATTCTTGACAAACTATAAGCTGTGTGCCTTGCCCTTCCCTTAACAGAGGTGTGATAGAAGGAAAGCTGGCACTAAGATCAGAGAACTACTCAGGGAAGAAATGGTTTTATATAGCCTGTTCCCCTGTGCAACTGCTTAACCATCAGTCACAGTTTAAATCTGTATCTAGGAAAAAAACTTGGGAGTATTAGCATGGCTTTGGTAAGTGTCATGGTTTAGGTCCAGTGCGCAACTGAGCACCATGATGCCCCAAAAAAAGGACTAGTCAAAATAAGGGCTGAGAGAGCTTCTCACTACTTAAAATGGACACGGGCAAGAGACAGACTCATCTTTGAGAGAGTAGAACAGTGAGAGATACAACCAGATCTTAAAGTCAAACACCTTCCCCCCACCCTTCCTTTCTTCCCGGGCTCAGCTTTGTCTCTGGTTTCTTCACCTCCCCCACCTTTTCCCAGCAGCACAGGGGGATGGGAATGGGGGTTGCAATCAGTTCATCCCATGCAGTCTCTGCCGCTCCTTCCTCTTCAGGTTTAGAGAGGACTCCTCCCACTCTCCCTCTGCTTCCATGTGGCACCCTTTCCAGAGGACTAAAGTCCAATGTGGGTCTGCCACAGCTGCAGGTTTTTTTTCCTCATTAACTGCTCTAGTGTTGACTTCCCTCAGTAAAGTCCTTCCCACAGACTGCTTCAGCACACACTGCTCATGGAGTCCCAGCCTCTTCAGGAGCAGCCACCTCAGGCTGTTCTCCTCAGGTACCTCTCCTTTCTCCACTCCAGGTCCCTTCTGATGGTTCTGAAGAGTTCCCTGCTCTCTCTTTTGGGCTGGAGCTGCAGTGGGGCTTAAGCTTAAGTTGGGGTCAGGCCTCCCCAGCCTGGCTCGGCAGGGCCGGGGCTAGGGCTGCGCCATCCAGACTCGGGGCCACGCTGGCTGGGGCCAGTGCCAGAGAGTGAGCATGCCCTGCACTCCCTTAAATACAATTAATTTACAGGGGTGCTGAATGGCTTGGCCCTGGTCAGAGGTGGGTCTGACTTTGGAGCTGGGGGAACTTTTCAGGTAGCTATCTCCATGGCCCTCTCTCACTACCAAAACCAAAAGACCAAAACAGCTCACAGAAAACGCAACACAGTAAGCAAAAGTCAGTCTTCTACTGACTTAAACTTCAAGTAAACAAACACTTGGGAAGCAAAACAGACTTATCAAGAGAGAAGGGTCTCTTGGGTTTTGTTTTTTAATATGATTTAATATGAATCACTCCCATATGAGATCACAATGTTCTTGAAAATAATTGAGAATTCAAGAGTTGGAAGGGTTGGGTTTTTAACTTCTTTCTCCCTTTGCTCTACAGACCTGGAGGTAGGTTTTTTTCCTCATTCACAATCCTTTAATGTTGCATTTTGCTACATTATGGACAGCAGAGAGTCACCAGGTAGCACACCAGCAGTTGTTGGAGGCTTCATGAATGAAGATGGATATGATTATATAGAGTTGTATGGTTTGGAATCACCACCTTATGAGTTGTGTAATTTAAGGAGACCACCTTAAGATGACATAGGGATAAAGAAAGAGAAAGTACAACGATGCGGCAAGAGAACGACCCAGAAGTAAACCAACTGGAAGCGGAAGTAAACCAACCTGAACCGGATGTGGGCGGTGACACGTAAGATAGTAACCAATCATGTATTAGCTTAGACAATATGGACACATATATGTAACCAATAGAAATGCTTATGTAGTGTGGCTAAGGGATTTTGGACTATAAAAGCACAGTTTCTGATAAAATAAAAGTCTTCGATTTATAACTCTTAAAGAGTCGTCTTGGAGTCCTGTGGTCGTCTTGCAAGCAGTGACTGTGGTTTTTTAATCCAGATCCCAATTGCCCCAGTTTCTTCTGAAATTCCAGCCTTGTCTAATCTGTCAAAGCAGCTGCAGGGAGGGCATGTAGCAGCTTCTGTAATAATGAGTCTTTCATAGAATCATAGAATGGTTTGGGTTGGAAGAGACATCAAAGATGATCCAGTCCAACCCCTGTGCATCATGGACAGGGACACCTTCCACTAGACCAGGTGGCTCAAAGCCCCATCCAACCTGGCCTTGAACACTTCCGCAGAGAGGCCATGCACAGCTTCACTAGGCAACCTGTTCCAGTGTCTCACCACCCTCACAGTAAAGAATTTCTTCCTAATATCTAGTCTAAATCTAACCTCTTCCAGTTTAAAACCATTCCCCCTTGTTCTATCACTACATACCCTTGTAAAAAGTCGCTCACTAGCTTTTCTGTAGGCTCCCTTCAGGTACTATAGGCTGCTATAAGGTCTCCCCAAAGCCTTCTTTTCTCCACACTAAACAACCCCAATTCTCTCAGTCTATCTTCATAGGAGAGGTGCTCCAGCCCCCTGTTCATCTTCATGGCTCTCCTCTGACTCGCTCCAACAGGTTCATCTCCTTTTTGTGTTGGATGCCCCAGAACTGGACACAGTACTCCAGGTGGGGTCTCATAAGAGCAGAGTAGAGGGGCAGAATCACCTCTCTCAATGCTTCTTTTGATGCAGCCCAGGATACAGTAGGCCTTCTGGGTTGCACATGCCTGTGCATCAGTAACCCAACTCTTAAGACTTATTGGCTAGTCTGGGGAGCAAAACTCACCAGGTAGTCTATATATCCAGTGTGAGGAACACAAAAAGCAGGGATCAAAAATCTACACTGGAATATGCACTTCACAGGTCATGATATCTTCAAAGAAATTGCTTAACGGTTAACATCTAAAAAAGACCACATCTGAGAAAGGGAAAGACAAAACTCACAATAATTTGTTTTAAAAAAAAAAAGGAAAAAAAAAGGCAGAACCGACAGGATATGTCTCTACCTAAGATGTGTTAGAACAGACGTGCATGGTAATAAAAGCCTATCAATCACTTGGTATCAGCTGAGCACACACTCACTGTACATCAAGCTTGTGAAAAGTCTGTATTATTTATAACATACTTACTTCTGCTGTGCTTAAAGGTGTGATATCAAAAGCAGGTCTTGTGGCCCCAGACATCAACAGAAGATGAGAATATGACAAGTTACATTTATGTCTGGAAATGGCTTGAATTTCATGCTAAAATTTAAACCTGACCATTCTAAAGAAGTTAACATTTTTTAGAAGATAAATGTTGAGCCTAAGACTATTTTACTGGAGTAATAGAAATAATCTTCCTAAAACAAATTTAAATCCTCTTTGATATCACGGTTTTTAGAGGGCAGGAAGGTAATATGATTCTTTTCAAAGAATCACATGGCATAATTATTTGGTTTTTGATTGTGTACAGCTGTAAATGTGAATGTGCTTATATGCAAAGCCAGCATCTCCAATTTAGTCAAATCATGTTTCAGGTAAGCAATCAGTTTTGAGTATATTTAAATGTTTATGCAGCCACGTTAGCTTGGTATCATAAAGAAACAACCCATTGTATGCTTGCTTGCTTTATCTACTTACATTTTGTACAATTTTTACCTCAATGCTTTAAAACATTGGCTAGTTTCAGACTAACCTGACAGAGAGAAGAAACTTCACAGAATAACAACAGGTTTAATGAAAATAGCCTAGAGAAAAATGAGGCAGAGTAGATTCCCAGATGAGAAATAGGCTGCAGTAAGCTCAACCCTGATTCAACACCAGGTAATCAACATGGAACAAGGAGAAGGAAAGTCCTTCTAAATTCACCAGCTGTAGGAAAAAAAATCACACTGAGATCACAGGCACCAGGAGATGCACGTCCTAGGAAACCAGTTTTCATTAGTCCTGCTACTCACTGTTCTTCCTATTTCTCATGTGATATACAACCCCAGCCACCAATGCCTTAGAACAGGCATACCAGAAAGGACCAGTGGGCATTCTTGTCTCACATCCATCCTTTCACAAAGACCACTGCTAGCTTCTTCAGAGAAGTAAATCTTGCAGGGCTGCATTTAAATTACAATAGATAATAACTTCCTTCCCAGCACAACACGTAGGTAGACCTTGGCTTTCTTTAAAGCTATTCCTTACTATGGAGAGACACTGTCTTTAAAAGAAAGCGGTCTGTTGCTTCCACTCTGAAAACAGCAGTTATATTGTAATTTAGGATGAAAAATATCTCTAACTGAAAAAAACATTCCATTCCTATTGCACTGGGAAGGAGATTAAATGGAAGGGGGAGAGGAAAGTAGCCTCCCAGTAGAAACTGTTTATGAGGTATTGTATTGGAAAGTCTATTTTTCTGGCTTAGAGTTTGTCAGAGAAATAAGTTACTTGTGAACACAGGAGAGAAATAAACACAATTTTTCATTCATTAATTTAACAAAATCTGCAGCAGGTTTGAGGTCATTTTTATTCACTAGTCTTAGCAAGATTTTGTACACTGGAAGCAGCCTATTTAAACCAGGAGGAGATGTTCAAGTTTATGAGATTATAGGTTTATCTTAAGTAGCTTTGTTGCTTAGCCACTTGAATGTTGGTTCCAGAACTGGACAGGATTTGGGCATTTCTTTTCAATGCTTTCCTCTTATGCCCTTCTGCTTTCAAAGAAGCTCTGAAGATCACTGCCTTCAGCACCTGTGCAGTACAATGGGATAGAGGAGGCCAGCAAATTCTATATCCAGTTCGGTTTATCAGAATAAAGGTTGATTGTGCTTGGCAGTAAGGCTTATTGCTCTCTCACAAACCCACCCATCCAAAGAGGAAAACACATGTCCTACCACAGAGCACTGTGCAAGCCAAACATTCTGCAAGGCCAAATGAAGCCCACACCAACCTTACAGGCAGCTCTCTGCAGCAGGTGTGTATCTTGGTGCTGTTTGGTAATAAACCCTGTGGCTGGAATGGGAACCCCTGCAATGCATGAACCTGGAGCATGTGGTGCCTGGCTCTTGAAGTGTAAGGATGCTTCAGTAAGCCACTATGAGAGATATGAATAAGGAAGCAAAATCATTGTGCAACCACAGTCACTGAGGAGCTGGAAAGTATTGTGGACCTGACCTTTCAGCCTCCAAAATAGAAAATCTGAATAAATACAGGGTTTAGCTAAGGAATACACCAAATTGGGTTAAAACACAGTCCTTGAGTAATATTCTTTCGTGAGCTGGTAAGGTAACTTTAAAGTATAGTCCAGATAATCAACATACATTTTTTCCCTTTTGCTTAGTCAGTCCTAGTTATTTTCCTTCAGGCTTTTCAGTGTTTCAGCCACAGCATTCCTTGGCCTTTGACATTTACAGTGCAACCTAAATGGAGCCAAAGACTATGAATGTAGCTGGCAGATGTAATTTACAGTCTTCCCCAACAGACTGATGTCAAGATCAACTAGGCAACAAGTTTCAGAAGATGATGATCCATAACTTTCTCTTGGCATAGGCAAGTGTGCTCTCCAAACATCTGCAACAGTAGAAGTGGCTGCTATGCCCCTTTCTTGTCCCTATTCCCAGATGACTGACTCTTCACATCTTCCAGCAGATACTCTCTTCTTCTCATTTTCTAACTCATTTCAGTTGGGACAACCCAGCAAACACTTAGTATTCCAATTTTTTAAGCTAACCCACTTCTCTATGACTAAAACATATTGAAGAGCAATCACAGAAGCTGTTCCAATGGTAAAGGTGCAAAGAGAAAGTAATGAAGAAAAGACTAAGCACAGAAACATCGTCCATGAGCACAGCTAGATCCAAAACCTCACCCTATCCTACCCTCCCCAAAAAGTAGATAACTATTCACTGCCTCAGAGTTTCAGCGTGTTTTTTAGGGAGATTCACGCCACCTATGATTGTGCTTTGAATTTTCTGCTCTCTGACACCCTCTCAGTAATATTTAACCTTTTTTTCCCTTTGTCAAGGTGAAGAATATGCCAGTTCTGTTCTGAAGGAGAATTATTTGGTTGAGGATTGACTTGCCAGAAAGATCTGTACTTCTGTTAATGAACCTCAGAGACTGTTTCCTCTAAACAAGGAATTCCATGAGAAAAAAATAACTGAAATGTGCTCATGTTTTTCAGTCAACAATTTTTCCTTTTTCTTCATTATTTTTTTTCCCTTTTCTTCATTATTTTTTTCCCATTAAGACATGACCAAATCCCTTCTTTGCCTCTCAATCTCATAAATTCCAATTTAAGCTGAAGAAGAAAAATTAAAATTCATTATTTGTAATTCATAATGTGAAGTGACCCTTGACATAAGCATGTCTGATTGCCGGGAGGAATTTTATTGCATATGTGAATTATCAGACTGGTAGAAAAGTCAAGATCTGTCTTTCTCATTGATGCATATAGAGCAAGAGAGAAAAAAAAATAAGCTGTATAGCGCTACATAGACCTTGACCTTCCCCTTGAGACTCCTGACAGAGTGCAAGCTACTACCAGTGCAACAAGAGTTTTCCTGTTATAGATACTGCTCTGCTTTCAGCCTGATTTGTCATCATTCACCTCACGTAGAACACCAAATGGTGTCCCTCATGTGAAAACAACTTGTAAACTAATAAATAAGAGGAAGAGATATTTAATAATAGATAATGAAATGGAGTAAAACCAGTTACCTTGGCAGGAAACATTCTGCATCTTATTAGCAATTGCCAGAGCCAGTCATCCATCCTCCTTAAGTCCATTTCCTGAATGTGTTGCATTCTTGAATTTATGCTGCTGTGGAATCAAACCATGAACATCATATTTCTGATGTTCACTGTATTGCAGTCTAAATACAGCAGATTTTTCTCCTCCTACCAACAAGAGCCACTTCATCTATTTTTCCTGTATACAGATATATATGCTTCTCTAAATTTTCCACAAAAGTCTAGCTGTAGAAATATTTGTGGGTTCAATAATTTTATTGATCTTTGTAGCCTCAGGTTGCATAGTGCCTGAGCACAACTGGAGTTTATGGGCTACTGGTTTGAGTTCTCCTTAGAAGCTAGAGTTAAAATGAGGGCCATATTATTCCTTCTACAGGTTTTATGGTGGAAAAAAGTGCATTGTAGACAATGATTACTCAGTATGTCATGCAAAAGTCATTGCCAGGGACCAAGAAAAATCACCTCCTGTTCAATGTTGTTGACAGCACAACAAACATTCTACACCAGGCTTTTTATAAGTAATATTAATCTTTCCTGCTGGAGTTGGCCACTGTTAATGCACTGTCATGGTAAGGCTGTATGTTTAAGCCATTCAGAACTCCTCTCACTTTAAAGACACTGTTTTTCAGGTATCTTCCAACCAGACCAATTGCAACTACATTCTCTTACTGCATCTTCCAGAGACTTAACAGAAGTGTTCAGCCTTTTGGAAAATATGCAAGATTAACCACATTTACAATACATACAAACGAATACATATTCACGAAAATGCAAATGAGCATATATGTGTTTATGAGAATATAAGTATTTGTGTATTTTTATATATATACACCCAAACATGCCATAGATATGGATACAGATACACAAAACTTTTCAGTTTGGCCATTGTGGCTACATTTGGATCTATTGCTGAACAAATTATTGACCCACTTAATCTTTTTCTAAAGAAATGCCTTGCTATGTTACTTTTGGCTTCAGTTGCATTTTAAAACACTCACCCCTAAATTAGAACTGAGGAGGTTCCAGGCTTCAGAAAAAGTCTAGCATTCACTACTCTTCAGAACAACAACAGCCTATTCCCTGAAATAGACCTTCCTAACGATTTTTCTTACTGTGTTTGTGTATTTTAAGGGCTCAGCAGCAGCAGGGGAGCAGGTCAAGTATTTTTTATTATTTAATTCCTTATACCACACAGCTAATTATTTTGGAAGGTTTTTTTTTTCCTTTTCATCTTTTCATTCTGCACAAATATGGATTGATTTTTTTTTCTTCTGCCATTGCCTGCAGCAAAGTGAAATGCACACATGAAATAAACACATAGAAGTCTAACAACTTTTTTCAAAGTGCTTTCTTAAACATCCTCCTGGAAGAATATTCACAGAGGTTTGCTGTTGGGGGTATGGGGGATGTCGCAAGAGGAGGGGGGATAGAATATTTAACACACCTGTCTAGATTCAGAAAAGTTTTAAAATAATAACACTTCTTACAAGCAGCTGCAAGGAAGGGAGTGAGCAGGAAAGAATTTGGATTCCATGAGATTAAGCTATAAGTGGTGCCAGTGGTAGTAAACACCAAATGAGACTTGACTGAAAACTGGGGAAAAAAAACCCAAAACATTTCTCTGCACTGTTGAAACTCGTTAGTAAACTTTGATTAGTGGCCTTTTCTGTGTTTGCTTTCTGAAGACATTTGGGTGTTTGAGCTGCAGTGAGATCTTTATTGTCCAAGTCTAAATCTCACATAAGCACTTGCCCAGAGTTTCAAGTGGCAGATGCACTGGCTACTTTGAAGGATATTGCATAAAGCACTGATAAGATAATCGGTGGAAGCATCTCTCTGGGCTGTAAAAGAAGCCAGGTGCATACTCATACTTCAAATTCTGGAGGTGTCTGCCTTTCTCTCAGTTGTGGTAGAAGAGTCTAGTTCAGTGGTGAACAGCAAGTTATGCTGTTTAATGGATGAAATTGAAACGTAAATTATCTTGTCAAGACAGCCATTGCCACTACTGGAAATTACTCAAAGCAATCTACAGTGGTGTTGAATGATACAGGTTATTGGTTATTTTCCACTACCCATTTACATGAAAGTACATAAATTACTTTATTTCGCTGTGGGAACACTGACATTTTCCATCTGGACAACCACTTGGAGGTTGTACAATGTATTCACAGCCTCCAAAGCATTAAAACTCTCTGAGCTTGCATTTTGGCAGGCTACCCCCAGAGAAAAGCCCTACAGACTGCTTGCCCTTTGCTTTCCAGAAGGGCAGACTGCCCTGTTACCTTTCTCCAAAAGCCTTTACAGTATCTTCCTTGGCACCTCCTGCACAGGCAAGTACAAGCTACACTGCTGCTGCAGCACTCGCACATTAACCACCAGCCAGAGCACCAGTGACTGGAGCCCACTCAGATCATTTCCAGACATTTACACTTCCACCCCTGTCTTCCCAAGGGCACAAGTCATAATCCTGGGCCAGACCGCTCCTCTTGGCACAATGAATGCAACATTCAGATGAACACAAAGTGAGCTGGAACTGGTCTTTGGGGGCTAAACGTCTGACAAACTAAAACATGCATCTACTGATTGTCTCTGTCAGCTCTTAGTAGACAATGTTCTAACATTTACAGGTAACTGAACACTGCCATTTCCAATACATTTACAGTAAGAGTCTCTCTCATCATTAATTCTACAGACTTCTGTGGATGTTAAAATGGCATTGACATTTAAAGCATGTCAACTCTAATACTTGCAATCAACATAGATGTCTTCATATTTGAAAATAAAGTTCCACACTGCTGACAATTATTCTGGTTTCTAGCAATCAGCATTTGTCTTGGTAAGTAATGTGTATGTATGAATTAGCAAACACATTGAAAACTGAAGAGGCAGTTTTAAAGGCACGCCCCTGCAGTTTCTGAGTAGCAAAAAAGAGAGTTTTGAAAACGAGTAGCTGTCTCAGGAGGCAGAGGTGGAGTAAGAATGAACCATCCTGGACAAGATCTATATGGCTGGCAAGATGGCAGGTGGGCTCTGGGAGTCACTGACCTTTCTCTTTTTTAAGGGGAAAAATTCTGGCAACATTTTCAGGCTTTATCAGTTTGATTTAGGGTTTATTTTCTCAAGGATGTGAACTTTGTGCAAAGATTGATACTGTCAAGGCCCTAAGGGCACTTGACAGACCTTACTGTTCTTGCCCAGTTTCTCCCCAGGGCTCCCTCCATCCTTGCCTACAGCCCAAGACACCTTTTCAGCCCAGCCTGGGGCCATCAGTCCCTGCCACAGGAGTGCTGACCTCCAGCTCCTCACAGCCCTGCCCTGGCACTTCGCCCCACCAAGCTGAGCCTACTTAGTGGCTGTAGACCCAGCATGGCCTCTAATCTGCCTTACCACCACAAACTTGCCTGACAACTTGGGTTGAGATCAGCTTCTTGCCCTCCCTAAGCCTGACCTGTTCACCTCTCTTGTAGATGGTGGGACTAGTTCCTGGCCAGCGAGTCCTGCTGGCTGGAAAATCCACCTTCCAGTCCCTTAAGGGGCTGCTGCTCTGTCCCTGACAGGGGCTACGCAATGTTAGCTTTGCTTTGCAAGAAAGGTTCCCTTGGAGAGGAGCAATCTGCAAGTGTTTCACCTGGATCATCTTGGAGACTGGAGTCACCTGAACACTCAGAGGTGCTTGTTCTACAGTTAGATCAAGAAACCTTTGCTTCCCCAGAGCTGTCCTGACTGTCCACTTAGTAGTACATGTACCGTTAAGACTGAGACAGAACTGAGCAAGAAGGCTTAATGAAGCACTGCACACTAGAAGAACAGTAACCTTGGAGTGCATTTTCCCAGTCTGTTGCAAATAAGAAGTCAAACTCATTAGCGCAGCCCTCTGTTGCTGAGGTCACAGGCAAACCCACAGCAGAAAGAGCTGCAGAAGAACATTTTGGTTGCCCAGGAGCTGATTCATACCAGCTTTTTACTTGTTTTCTCTTTTGCATTGTATCCTCTCTCTCTGACAAAAAAAAAAAAGCAAGCATTTCAGCAGTGTAGTTTCAAATAGCCCATGACTGTGAGCTTAAGTATGTGGTGAAGCAATATAAATGAGCATCTCTGAGAGCTTGCAGGTTCCAAAAAAATGTCCAACTCCTGCCCCCATCTCTACTGCCTCCAATGCTTTTTGCTGGCAGTTCAGTCCTTCATTCTTCTACCAGCTCTGATGCCCATCTTACTGCAAGTTAAATTCACTCAGCTCATTAATCCAGGAGAAAACACAATGTGTCAAGGGCTACCTCAGTTGGTCTTCCACTGAATTAGTAAATTGAATTTGGCTTACCAGGCTATCAGTGAAGCATCACAGCCAAGACAAAGGAGAGGGGGAATGGGACTACTCTCTTTTTGTAGAAGCAATCTGCTAGATAAGCTTCTGTGCATTGTCTAACCGCATATAAA
Organism: Mesitornis unicolor; assembly: GCF_000695765.1. Lineage (NCBI taxonomy): Eukaryota > Metazoa > Chordata > Aves > Mesitornithiformes > Mesitornithidae > Mesitornis > Mesitornis unicolor. The sequence goes on along the minus strand of NW_010190489.1, from coordinate 19,626 downwards.
TGTGCCAGACCCACCATTAGTATGACTAAGGTGGAAGTTCATATTATATACTTCTATGAGCCTCCAACATAGGAGAAGGAGAATAGGCCACTTGGGGCAACCAACTATTAAAATGCCCCAATTAGGTTCAACTGGTTTTTGGTGTACCCTGACATTCTGATTATGATAAGATGAAGCTAGTGTATTTTATGCCACCTTTGCTACCAACTAAATGTGAGCCCCAGGTCAGCAGTTCTGATGATGTAGAAGGATTTGGTATCCTGATCCAACAGCTGTGGCATATTGAGTCATCAGAAACATAGTTCTTGCTCTGCAGAAAAGAGTCAAGGGGATGAGAACAGAATGGGTAAATAAAAATAATGGCATTTGAAGTGGAAAGAGAGTAGTGGAAGCAAGCTGGTAAGGGAAGAAAGAATAAACATTTTTTTAGCTGTAAATAATAGCTGTAGCTGAAGCTATTTGGCAGCCCTTTTTTAAAAAAAAATCTTTGTTTTGTTTACACTGTAAGAACTCAACTTACAGGTTAGTAATGTTAATTAGCAACCAGAGTTACTAATAAGATACCTTGAATTACTAGCATCTGTATGAGTTAAGATAAATTGTAAGGTAATTGTAGACATTTGCTAGACCACACCTTTATCTAACTGATCATGACCACTTCACCTTTGCACACATACTTGTTTTGAGTTCATTAAGTCATCAATTATTTCATTGAGACTATTTATTTCTAGATATGATGCCCTGCCACAATTATTCAGCAATGCTAGAACACTACAGTGTGATTCAGACTACCCCTTAGTTGCAAACAGCTAATCCTGACCTAAACTGATTAAACAGATACTCTTCTAATTAAACAACTCACCTTTGGTGTGATACATAGCAATAAAACAAAATTGAAAGGATATGTACAAAAAAGTGTACACTATCTTTTTGATATTTTATTTTCCCTAACTCCACACTATATGGGATACACCACAAGTTTTACTTTATGCTTAGTGTTTCCTTAGTAGGTGGAATTGATAATAAATTAATAATCTATTTTATCAAAGAGAGAATCTGAACTTAAGTTCTGAAGTCAAAACACAGTTGTATAACTGTGGCTTCTATCTGAAAGCGGAAAACGCTTCTTCACTATTATTTTCAAGAGGAGCTGGTGGAGACTCAATGCACTTTTGAAATGAATTGAAAGTTGGGATCCTAAATGCAATTTAATTTTTTTACATCTTGTTCCAATCATCAAACATTTGTGCCAGTTGAACATTCTAGGTGCTGTATGCAACACCTTGAATAAACACATGCCTGCTTGAAATGATGAAAAATTTGACTACTAACTGTGGGGTGTCAGAATTTTGTCTATATTTTGCTCAAATACAACACAGGAGAAAGGGGGAAGTCCAGGAGGTTTCTGGAATGTATGGATGAAAACTTCCTGTTACATCTGGTAAGTGAACCTACCAGGGTAGTGCCCTGCTAGACTTACTGCTTACGAACAGGGAAAGACTGGTGGAAGATGTGTTGGTCAGAGGTTGTCTTGGGCACAGTGACCACGACATGATAGAATTTTCAATACATGGTAAAGTAAGGAGGGTCATCAGCAAAATGTCCACCTTGGACTGCTGGAGGGCTGACTTTGATCTATTCAGGACACACTAGTTCAGAAAGTCCCTTGGGAAGTAAGTCTCAAAAACAAAGGGATCCAGGAAGGCTGGGCTTACATTAAGAATGAAATTATGAAGGCGAAAGAGCGGGCTGTCCCTATGTGCTGAAAAAGGAGCTGTCAGGGAAGAAGACCGGCCTGGCTGAGCTTTTTCATTAACTCAGAAATAAAGAAAGAGTGCGTCAACTTTGGAAAAAGGGGCACATGAAGCAGGAAGTGTTTAAGGACATTGTACGGTCATGTAGAAAGAGAATTAGAGATGCAAAAGCTCAGTTAGAACTTAATCTAGCCATCTCTGTTAAGGATAATAAAAAATACTATTACAAATATATTAATAACAAAAGGAGGGTCAGGGAAAATCTCCATTCCCTATTGGATGAGGAGGGACACATAGTAACTGAAGACAAAAAAGGCTGAGGTACTTAACACATTCTTTGCCTCAGTCTTTAACAAAAAGACTGGCTACCCTCAGGACAACTGGGCTCCTGAGCTCCAGAGTTGGTAGACAGACATGGGGAGCAGAACATCCCTCCTATAATCCAGGAGGAAGTAGTTAGTGACCTGCTGTGCCGCCTAGATCCCAACAAGTCTATGGGTCCAGATGGGATTCACCCTAGGGTGCTGAGGGAGCTGGTGGAAGAACTGGCTAAGCCACTCTCCATCATTTATCACTAGTCCTGGCTAATCAGGGAGGTCCCAGACAACTGGATGTTGGCCAATGTGACACCCATCCACAGGAAGGGCCAGAAGGAGGATTCGGAGAACTATAAACCTGTCAGCCTGCCCTCGGTGCCTGGCAAGATTATGGAGCAGATCATCCTGAGTGTCATCAAGCAGCATGTAGAAGACAACCAGGGGATCAGGCCCAGCCAACATGGGTTTAGAAAAGGAAGGTCCTGCCTGACCAATCTCATCTCCTTCTATGACTGAGTGACCCACCTAGTGGATGAGGGGAAGGCAGTGGATGTGGTATACCTCAACTTCAGCATAGCCTTTGACACAGTCTTCCACAGCATCCTTCTGGAAAAGCTAGCAGTCCGCAGCTTGGACAGGTGTATCCTTTGCTGGGTTAAAAATTGGTTGGATGACAGAGCCCAGAGAGTGGTGGTGAATGGCACTGCATCCAGTTGGCATTTGGTGACCAGTGGTGTCCCCCAGGGATCAGTACTGGGACCAGTTCTATTCAACATCTTTATTGATGATCTGGATGAGGGCATTGCATCTACCCTTAGTAAATTTGCAGATGACACCAAACTAGGGTGGGGGGAGTGCTGATCTGCTGGAGGGTAGGAAGAGGTTGCAGAGCGATCTGGACAGACCCCCTGAACTGGTTTTGAACAGAGGTCTTGGTAGGCAAAGAGAGAGTGCAGCTCTGAGATAATTTTAAAAGTGGGCAGTGATATAGTGGGGAAGAGTGGCTGGAGAGTGGCCCAGCAGAGAGGAACCTGGGAGTACTGGTTGACAATTGACTGAACATGAGCCAACAGTGTGCTCAGGTGGCCTGGAAGGCCAATGGCATCCTGGCCTGTATCAGGAATAGTGTGGCCAGCAGGACGAGGGATGTAATTCTCCCCTTGTACTCAGCACTGATGAGGCCTCAGCTCAAGTACTGTGTACAGTTCTGGGCCCCTCACTTCAAGAAGGATATTGAGGTGCTGGAGTGAGTCCAGAGGAGAGTAAAGAGACTGGTGAAGGGACTAGAGGGAAAGTCTTATAATGTGAGTCTAAGGGAGCTGTGGTTGTTTAGCCTGGAGAAGAGAAGACTCAGGGTGGACCTTATCACTCTCTACGACTACCTGAAGGGAAGTTGTAGTCAGGTGTGGGTTGGGCTCTTCAGCCAGGCAACTAGTGACAAGATGAGAGGGCATAGCCTGAAGCTGCACCACGGGAGGTTTAGGGTGGATGTCAGAAAGCCGTTTCTCATGGAGAGGGTGATCAGGCATTGGAATGGACTGCCCAGGGAGGTGGTAGAGTCACCATCCCTGGAAGTGTTTAAGGAAAGGCTGGATGTGGGACTTAGTGCCATGGTCTAGCCGATGTGGTAATGTTAGGTCATAGGCTGGACTTGATGATCTCAGAGGTCTTTTCCAGTCTCAATAATTCTGTGGTTCTGTGATTTCTACTTTTAGATTTGAAAAAAAGCATAAGAAATCTTCATGTAATACCTCCTTCTGCCCACACTGCAAAGTACAACAGCAGGAGAGTAAGGAATTCACAGAGCTAGTGATTCTGTTGAACAATAAATGTATTTTTCCTGTAATATAGAGTGCGAGGAAGTTTTGTTATGACTTTCTAAGCTATTGATGGTATGGAGGACAAGGAATTATTATCAGTGCATCCCTGAGAATTAGAAGACTTCAATTCTGATGTTTGCTCTGCATGTAGTTGTAGCAACCCTTCTGTCAGGGACACAGAGCCTTATACAGTTGCTCCTGAGTATATGTGAAGGAGATTTTGTCTATATGGAAGCATCATACACCATTAAGGCTGCAGTACAGCCACAGTGTGGAAGTTACATCAGGGGCTCATGTACAGTATGTTCCTCTGTTGAAGGCTCCAAACATTGACAGTTAAAGACAATAATGTGTGTATGCTGGTACCACATGGCTGGAGTACTGACACAAGCCTCTAGGCAAATGGTAATACAAATAAATAATAGTGGACAGGCGGCTTCTGAAAAAAGAAGGCTCACCCTTTAAGGGACAAGAAGCCTGTAGAAATCAGGAGGTCAAGTCCTGTACAAATATTTAAATACTATTAGTATTTTGACAGTTGGGGATGTGATTGATTTTTGCTTTTATTTGTCCTCTTTCCATTAGCTTTTTAATCAAAATGAAATCTAATCACAGTTGGTTACTAGAGCTCTGCTGACAGATGGCAACTTGTTAAGCCATGGTTGTGTGATTGTATTAATCATTTGCCCATACTTTGTGCCAGAGACAGTAGCCCTCATCTGGTCTCAAAAGCTTTATTAATGTAACTCAATTTGGCTCAGAAATCACTTCAGCCACTTCTCTACCCCAACTGTGAGACATTATCTTATTTCAGGTTAAGTTAATAACTAACCAACTAAATGTAAGACACTCCTTAAGCCACTTAAGTTTTGTCTTGAAGGGTGGAAGATAAATTAGTTTAGAAGCAGTTCTGTTACACTGACACAAAGTAAATCACTACACTTTTCTGTGTATATAAAGTTTAAGTACACTTGAAGAAATGTCAAGTTACTGTGCTTCAAAATCGTATTGTCCTTCAATCAAGCCACAGCAACAGGCTGAGTGCATGCTCCTGTAAAGTAAAACACAACAGCTTAAATGTCCCTTTGCTAGTTACCCCACAGATAATCTGTTTCATCAAAATACAAGCTGCTATGTGTTACCTTGGAGTGAACCTGACCTAAGACAGTGTCTGTGGTCAGTTGGCACATCTCAGCTGATGGGGATAATCAGCTAAACTACTCACTATTTCAAAGTGGCTTCACATGCTAAGTGCATGAACCATTTCCATATTTTAACCACTTGAAGGTTGAAAGGTATTTAAATTTGAAAATTTCTCACAGCTCTAGTAAGCTTGATTCTTTTGCAGTCTGCCTAAAAGCAGTAGATTTCACCTTTTGGAACAGATGCAGAAATGGATGCGTCTTTGATGTGTTTAGACCTACAAAAGTTTGATGTTTTCAATTAAAACAAGTGCTATTTACTTCTATACTTACAGGAAATAGAGCACTTTTGACTTCTACAAAGCGTGTGTTATTAAAGCACTTTGCTAATGTACAAAGGCACTTTCATAAAAGAAGCAGACCTCTTTCAAATTGTCTCTGGAAAATGAGATGAAAGTAGAAAAAAACCTTGTGAGAAAAGAGTTCTTTAACAATAAGAGAGCTGTCTTCAGCTGTTCCCATGTATGATTTCAATCATCTTTATGCCTAGGAGTACTTTCATAAACATTTGTAACAGTTTAAACATATTCTATTGTTCAAAACTTTTCACACAAGGGCTCTTCACTCTAACTTCTTTGATGAGGCCAGAATACATCTATCTTGCGTTTTCCAAGGTATTCCTAAAATAGTGCAATGGAAAAATGTCTCTGTTTAAGGGTCAGAGAGAGAGAGAGAGAGCAGGATTTTCTCTCTGTTGCCCTTACCCCTCCCAGGGGGAGGATTAAGAAAAGGGAATAGAGAGAGAATAAAAAAAAAATGCTTCGCACAAGGTTGGAAGTTAAGACTGTAACAAGTTTAATGAAAACAACAGGGGAAAGGAAAAGGGAATTAATAACGGAAAAAGGATATTTAACTGTATACAAAACCCGATCCCAGTAGTCCTGAGTGAAAGTGTCCAAACAGTGCCTCGTGGCCACTGCGACTGCTGTGACTTGTCACCAGGGACCGCAGTGGTGCTGGGGAGTAGATGATGGTGGATGCTGCCGAGCACGTGAAGCCATCCCGAGATGCGACAGGAAGCAGCCTAGGAAAGCCAGGAAAAGCCCGCAAAAACCTCATCTTTTTTATAGACTGTGGCCAGAAAGGGGAGGGAACAGTACTGATCTCTGACCCTCCAGGGTCCTACAGACACCACCAGTCCTTCCCTTTCAGGCTGGTAACCCTTAAACAATAACAAAAAATAACATGGTATTGTTAGTATTCTGAGTAACTATTACTGTTTAATTACTTAATATCATTATTGAAACGGTATGTGGACCTCTTCTGTGTAACTAGCTTTATTTATTTTCAGCAAATATTTCCCGTATTACACTTTGGAATTGCAGTGTTCAGGAATTTAATCCTGATTCAGCCAGGCATGAAACCCTTCTTTTCTGAAGCCATTTTTCTCTTCTACACTTCTTCTTGTCATGTCTTGAATTTAGCACTGACAATGACAAAATTGCATCAGTCAGAAATTTGCACAGTCAGATCTACAACTCATAACTATCTGGTATGATATGCCTGAAAACAAAACTAACAAAACGAAACTAAACAAAAAGCTTGGTTTTGTGGTAGCCAAGCTGAAGGCAGGACTGGTACGTTTTTCTCCAAAACTTTTTCTATTAAGCCAAGAAAGGCTTTTGTATTTCTTCTATTCCTAGTAAACCCGAAAGCGTGTTCTATAAAAGGGAAAAAAAAATATTTCCAACAAAATACCTCTCAAGTTGTGTCTCTGAAATGGCACAGGAAAAAAGTCTTATTCTTCAGGTCATATAGCAATGTTTCCAGTAATGTGGAGTTTCTAATGGAGAAATCATCAGCAGAGATGTTATTACTTTTCTACAAAGACCTTTGTGCAAGATGCTTAAAATCTCTTCCATTTCAGTTGCAGAATAAGGCAAAAGGGTAGGCATCTGACCCTTAAAGAGATCCTGCCACTTAAATATATGTATTGGCTCTCATCTCTAAGAAATTAGTTTTAACCTGGGAACAATGATTATACTGCATTATTTTACTTTTGCAGTGGTACCTTCAAAAACAAAAATGACCCATCTTCTGTTGGCTTCTTCTTCACATCTTGTCCCATCAATCTTCCTGTCTCTAAACAATTTCTAACTTTTCATTCTGTTGTGTTTTACTGTTCCATAACAATAGATTTTTCATCTCATTGGTGTAAATAGTCAAAAAAACAGAAGAGCTAGAATAGACTTTTAGTACAGAGCATATAGAGAAGCAGATACAAAAGAGTTTGTCTTTTAGGAGAATCCAAGAGCAAAGCGTAGGTTTTGGTAACTGGATTTCTGAGGCCAGCATCAAAAACCACTTTTTTGGGAAAGGATGAATTTTTATGCTTCTATATGTGTATTTATTTATTTATTTATTTACTGTAAACTGTCATCTCATTAAAGCATCAGCTGCAACCAGAGATGCTATTACAGATTTTGTATTATTAGCATCTGTCGTGGTGCACCACGATGCCCCAAAAAGGGGGCTAGTCAGACTGAGAGGGCTTCTCATCACTTAAAAGGTCGTGGGCAAAAGACATATTCATCATAGGGAGAAAAAAAATAAAACAATTTTAATTTGTTACCAACAACATCAGAGCTGAACAATGAGAGATAAGACTAGATCTTAAAGTCAAACACCTCCCCTCCACCCCTCCCTTCCTCCAGCGCTCAGCTTTTGTTCCCGGTTTCTTCACCTCAGCCCTTTTGCCCAGGGGTGACAGGAGTGGGGGCTGCAGTGAGTTCGTGCCGCATGGTCTACTGCTGCTCCTTCCTCTTCTGGGTGTAGGGGAGGTCTTCCAGCCTTTTCTCTGCTTCCACATGGCGCCCTTCCCACAAGAGAAGTCCACAAAAGTCCAATATGGGTCTGCCCACAGCTGCAGTTTCCTTCACACACAAAACAGCTTCAGCCCAAGTCCACAAAGTTGCAATGTGAGTCTGCCCACGGTCACAGTTGCCTCACACATGAACTGCTCCAGCACACACGGCCCAGAGTCACAGCTTCTTCAGGGGCAGCCACGTGCTCATGTGACTCTGCCGCAACTGGTGAGCTTCTATGGGCTGCAGGCAGTTCGACGTGTCACATGGGTTGCAGGGGAAACTGGCTCTGCGCCCTCATCCCCCTTCTCCTTTCTTCCTCCAACTGATCTTTGGTGTTTTTTAAAGTTGTTCTCCTCAGGTCCCACTCTTTTCTCCACTGCAGGTCTCTTCTGATGGTTCCGATAAGTTCCCTGCTCTCTCTTTTGGGCTGGAGCTGTGGCGGGGCTTAAGCTTAAGTTGGGGTCAGGCTGGTCCAGCCCAGCTCAGCAGGGCCAATGGCCGGGGCCATGCCACCCACACCTGGGGCCACCCTGCTTGGGGCTGGTGCAAGAGAAAGAAAGAGCATGCTCTGCACCCCCCCTTAAATACATGAATTCACAGGGCACTGATTGGCTTGGCCCTGGTCAGAGGTGGGTCTGACATTGGAGGGGGGGAGCTTTTCAGGTAGCTTCTTACAGGGGTAGCCCTCCCTAACGACCAAAAACAAAACCAAAAACCCCTCACAGAAAACCCAATACAGCATCCAGGAGTGCTGGGGGCGAGAAAAAGGTGCAGGAGCAGCAGGGGACTGTTGCCATAAACAAGATTTCACAGAGTCATGGATCTTTCAGAGACCTCTCCAGCTTACATTACTTCTAAAGTTCACATTTTTTCTCCATTCCAAATAATCAGAAATTAAACAGCAGACAGTAAACACTCCTGCAGTGACTAACTGTGGTTTTTGGGTCTTTTCTTCCCCCTACTCCCAATCCCTTCACTACTTTGCAGAAAGAAAAGATGCTGAAAGTTTCTTCTGTGAGTTGTCAAGGTGCTCCCAAGCCCATTGTGCAGAATCATTGTCAGATTAAATTAGGGAGTACAGACTCCATGAGTGTAAAAAAATCAATACTTGATGGAAGATTGCTCCCCAGAAAATCTGTTTTGATTCCAGAATTAATTTGCGACCAAAGGCTTCTGCAAAATGACATGCCATTAGTCAGAAAATGAACACATTCTACCCTTGAAATTGGATGGAAATATGTCAGGTGATTGACCTATTCATTCTCTTCACTCTCTGGGCAGAGAGAGTAGGTGTGGTAGCTGTGAATTAGGTCTGCAGCCAGGTCCATTTTCCAAGCAACACTAAAAGAGGAAAAAAAAATGTGTCGAATGTGAATTGCAAGTATTCTCTAGGCCTTTGTTGTAAAGCTATTGCAAATGCATTCCGTCAAGGTAAATGCATTTGTCTGGAAGGCTTGACTCTCTTGTGTTTTCTCTAAATCTCAGAATAAACCATACTAAAAAATCTTAGAATAAAGCAGGGTTTTTTTTTCTTCTGCAAAAAAGGCTTGCAATATTAATGACAATGTAATTTGTTTGCTGTATATAAAGTAACATTCTACCCCCCTCCCTTTGCTTATCAGTGTCTTCCACAAAATCTTTCATGAGATGAACCCAGTGCTTAAGATGCCCTAGCTGGTCTGTGTTTAGGCCTCTGAACAGTCCCTAAGTCAATCACAGAGACCAGCCATAAGCTGTGCAAGCAGCCTCTGGGCTGACTTCCTAGCACTGCGCAGCCAATGCACATCCCTCCATTGCAAAGTGCCAAACTGTAGGATAAAAGGGCATTTTAATCTTTGCATTTTTATATTCTGAGCCAGAACTATGTCTGCTCACACTGTTGAAACATGCTGAATATGTGGAACAGAAAGGTGGTGACATGAGATATTTGTATTTATTTATCTGGTGTGGAATTGCCAAGGTGAATCTAACCTCTTGGTAGATAGACTTTTTCAGTAGAGAAAGAAGTTACAGGCAACAGCATTAGGCTTTGTATCTAGAGAGTGAGGAGGCTCTGTGTCACTCACAGTGAACCTGACTAGAGTGCATTGAGATGGGAGAGCTTGCTTCCAAATATATTAATAAATGTAAAATTGCTATGTAGACTTGGGTCTCTCTCTGAAGAACATTCATCACACTAGAATTCAAGCTATCTGCAGCTTTGCTTAAAAAACTCCTGGAAAACCATTTATCAAGAGAAAATGCATGCACAGCTAGAATGAAAACAACAAATATCATCACCAAAAGGTATGTTGACACTGACTGAATACTCAATAGTAGCCTGATCCACCAAACTACTAAGCACTGATGTATCAGGGGACTGATTCTCTAAAAACTGGATCCTCTTTTGGCTGTAATTCCCCTCTAAAAATGACCCTAAAGTAACTTTGGAGAATTTTGGACTTCAAATTCTGCAGTTATTATCTTTCATTTTAATTGTTATGCAGTATCTGTTGGCTTTCTCATAAAGTTCCCACAATAAAGGTTCAACTTACAAAAAGCTGTAATTTTTATGTCCAGTTCTGGTGAATCTTTCTTTCAAATTTTGAAAGTAACATATTCTGTAAAGAATAAGTGAAAGTGATGATTCATGTGTGATTATCCAGGTTGTAGTGTTAGTGTGCTGGTGGATTAGTTCTTCTAAATGGGGTCAAGCTAAGCTTTTCAACAGGGCCATCAACATCTACAGGGGGGAGGGAAACCCTTTCCCAGCAGTATCACAGGAGTGGCTTGTGATGGTGATACTGGAATGCTCAACTAATCTTTGTTTCTCTGATGATTTTACGGATACAGTGTCTTCCAAGAAAACCATGTAGAATTACAACACTGATCTTAAAATCAGCAGGAGATATTTCTCTCCCAAGATTACAGTGATCCTCACTGACAACCCACTGCAGCATTTCTATTATAAATGTGCACCAGACTAATATTGCAACTTTCTGGTCAAGCATAGAGGATCCTGTCAGGCATGTTACACAGAATTAACAGTGGAGATGTAAAACCACCAAAACAGCAAAAGAGAGTAATGTTCTATGCTAATGTTATGGAGTAAGACTAATTGTTCCCCCAAAGTCCATATCCCAACCACACTAGCAGAGTCTTAATTTTAATTCAAAAGCCAGTCCAGTCAGTGCTTCATTTGAAGAAATAATTACTGTGAATAGAAATTGTCTCTTCTGCCCTTTTCTCATCTAGAAGTAAGATGTCAAATTTCCTTTTCCTGGAGAGATAATAACCTTACAGAGAGGGAGTCATCCCATGCTAAGACAGTAGGCATGAACTGTCCTCCAAAGTTCTCTTCCTCTTCCTATTAACTTCAAGAGGGATTTTACAAAGTAGACTTAGACTAGATGACAAAGTGCTAACATTAGATAAAATTAATCCCATTCTTCATGCCCATATACTCACACCTACAGAAGAAATATAAAAATTACCATCTCTCAGAAGCACCAAGAAGATTCCCTAATTAAAGCCAGTGTGCTGTTCTCAGTGGTAAAACTCTCACTGATTTCAGTGGAAACAGGAGCAATCCATGAAGTGTTCTGAGCCCAGTGGATACTAAATGTTATGCAGGTTTAAAATGCCTTGGAGGCAATTTGGTTTTGACAGAAAGAGAAGCAACAGACTTAACCTGCAGCAAAACAGGGTTAGGTCATAAGTGTGGTCATCAGCCCAAATTTTGTAATGTACAAATTCAAAGAAACACTCCAGTGCTTTCAATGTGAACACCTTTTCTTCCTGTTCTCATCCAAATCTCTAATCTCTTCCAGAACCCAGGAGTAACCTTCCCCTAGGACATTTCCCATCCATATCACAGGTACAGTAACCACCTACATTCAGTTTGAAATCGAAACTCATCTCCACCAGGCATTATGAGCAGCCCCTCCCTCTTCCTCCACCCATAGTCACAGGGTGTCTGCCTTGAGCCTAATCACAGACTCTTGAGCTCTGTGGATGTCTACATTTGACTATGTGACACTTATGATGATCTGCTGAACACTTCAAATTTAAGGGGAAAAAAAAATAACTTTTCTGATGAATATGCCATATAAAAGGAAATAAAGTTGGAGTGAGTCTGAAATCTAGGTATCACTTTATTAAAATGCTGTTAAATATGCAGACATGTCTTTCAAAAAAAAGGCTGAAAATAGACCTTGAAGGCAGTGATTATCAAGAAGAAGTCTTGTAAAGCCAGAAAACTGCACAGTACAATCAAGTTTCTTTGTGAAGTTCTAAATGCTTTCTTAGAAAAATCCCTATAAATTAGTGATTCTACAAGAAAATCTAAAGGAAGGTGAACTCTTGGCATAGCTTCCAATCACAGTTTGCACATATAGTTCATAGCAGTTAATGACATTTTTCTTCTCTTCAATTTCACATAAAAAGATAAAAAGGAAAACTGTGAGAATTTGTCTATAGCATGATGACTGTAGTCAATATCTTGCTATTTGCTCTGTCAATGCCGTCAAAATATTGTTTAATAATTTAGAAGCAACCATGTAATTTTCTTCTCCAATAGTAGCAAATTAGGAACTTAATAAATAATTGACAAAAATACTTAATTCTAGGGGTGCCTTGAAGAACATACTAGTAGCTGACAGTTCTAAAAACTTTTCTTTGCATTAGTGATTATATTTTTAAATTATTCTCATGCCAATTCTTAACAGCATAGGAAACTGCACAGCTTGATTCTTCAGTCTTCTCATTTTCAGTAACTAACCACCTTCTCTCACAAAAATAGAGACATATGCAAAGGATTCATGAAAAATTAGATCTATGAGGGGAAGAATTCACATAGGTGGGGGTATACCTTTTCAGGCTCCATATCATAATGTTTTAATTTTGCATGCCTATTTCTCTGAAGACATTGTAAAAATTAGAATTTCAAGGAGAAATGCCAACAATTTAAAAGAGCTAGGAACAGAGATTTAGAAGCAGCTTAAAAAAGACAGTTTTAAATAATGAAACAAATTACAGAAAACATAAAAACCTTTATAAGAAAAGCACGCCCATAGTTTCACACAGTTGCCTTCTTCAGACAAAGAAACTGAAATACTGGTATCAAAATGCATTAAAAATCATCTGTAACCTGGAAATGTAAGTTCCACATCCTCACAGAACCAAAGGAGGAATTCCATTTTGAAGCGATGTCTGGTGATGAAGTGATAGTGGCGCATGTGGGATTCTACTTTTTGGGAAGGAAAAATATAACATTTAGCTGTTTTCAGCTGTGTCCTACCCATGATACTGAGGGATAACCACCTCTTCTCTTTGAGGACTGTTTTAGGCCAGTGCATAACTGAGCACCACAATGCCCCAAAAAAGGGCTAGTCAAAATAACAACTGGGAGGGCTTCTCACCACTTAAACAGGTCACAGGCAAAAGACAGACTCATCATGAGGAATAAAAACAAAACAATTTTAATTTGTTACCAACATCAGAGTAGAACAAATGGGAGATACAACCAGATCTTGAAATCAAAACACCTTCCTCCCACCCCTCCCTTCTTCCCGAACTCAACTTTTGTTCCCAGTTTCCTCACCTTGCCCCTCCCCCTTTGCCTTGAGGCGCAGGGGGATGGGAGTGGGGGTTTGTGGTCGGTTCTTCAATTCTTCAAAAATGTTCTCCTTGGGCCCCACTCCTTTCTCTGCTGCAGGTCTCCTCTGATGGTTATGGAGATCCCGGCTCTCTCTTCTTTTTTTTTTGGGGTGAGCTGCAGCAGGGCTTAAGCTTAAGTTGTGGTGGGGCCGGCCAAGCCCAGCCAGGCAAGGCCAGGGCCGCGCCACCCGCACCTGGGGCCTCGCTGGTCAGGGCCGGTGCCAGAGAGAGAAGGAGGCATGCCCTGCACCCCCCTTAAATGCATGAATTCGCAGGGGCGCTGATTGGCTTGGCCCTGGTCAGAGGTGGGTCTGACAAAGGCAAAGGGGGAGCTTTTCAGGTAGCTTCTTAAAGGGCCATCTCCATAGCCCTTCCCCCATTACCAAAGACAAAACCAAAAACCCGTCACAGAAAACCCAATATAATTGTGCATTCTGAGCAAACAGAGCAAGGGGAATTGTATGCTATTGTCCACTTACACCAAAGGTGTTTCTAGAAATTTCAGTGAAAAGACTTGTGTAAATGAGCTAAGTATAGTTGCTCAGCAGTTACGTTGGAAGAATGTTTCATATTTTGCTCTCACTTTTGCAATATTCTCTAGAAATAGAACTAGAGTAGATCCTATGAGCAATTTAACCAAGATCTCTATAACTTAATTGATGTTTTCCAGTAAGTTTACATTTGTTTTTCTCCAGGGGATCAGATGTTGCTGAAATACATATTATATGGGCTCCTAGAATAAATAACTATGAAATGCAACTGAATATTCACTTGCAAATTACTCATTTTCTTTCTCATAATTTCATATCTTCTGTTTCACCTTGTTTTGCACATGTAGAATAATTTCTTTTCCTTTCCAGTAGCTGGACAGTAGATCTCAGGTTAGTGACCTCTTGAGGTCTTTAACTTCAAGCTCAAACACCACAAGACCCTTCAGGCAACTTGCTCCTTAATATTTTACACCCAAGTGCCTTTGAGGATCTTGATTGTGTACAGTAACTGTTTGTCCTAGTGATTATTTCTAAAACATATCTATAAGCAGCTGGTCATCTATTCTGCAGAGGTACTAATAGGGAATTCAGAGAATTGCTCAGAAGGTGAGAGAGAAAGGAATACAGCAAGAATCTGGTTCCTTCCTGCTCTCTGTTTCACCAGAATATTTTTCCAGTGTAATGCAGTTGATTTTAATTTCACAGTAAATAAATTACTTTTCTACCCATGTCACAGAGCTCAGAGTCCTACCTTACATACTGTATGAAACCCATGTAACCTATGAGGCTCTGCCACTGAAAGCTCAGATATTTGTATTTCTTCCATTCTTGACTTCATCTGTCCTGATCAGCTGTCACAAAAGTGAAGGGGTGTGTTAGGTGTTACTTTGTTTTCTAAAAAGAAAGAAATTCCCTATGCTTAAAAACCTTAGTATCTAAGTGGTACAAATTACAAGCCTTGCAATTCACACCTTACTGAGGTAATGAAGTGGAACAGGGGTAAGTTGCCATCTGCTGCTGTTTGGCTGTAGATAGTTTTCTGCAATACTAAGTAAACTAAAGCAGCACATCTGTTTTTTCTGTGATCTGTGATGCCTGTAATTGACCACTGCAAAAATATAAAAGCATTATTTTAAGATGAAAATTGAGAATTTGCAGCAGATTGTTGTAGGCAGCGAAAGCTGGCAGGGCATCTCTGAGACAGCAATTTCCAGAGTTTTCTTGCATTCCACCTCTGGCTGGTCTCTTGAGTGTGTGTTTCAATAAGATATTGTAGTCTCTGTCTTGTAGACTGGAGAAAGAAAATTTGTAGTGATTCTACAGGTTCACGGGAAGTCAATATTTCTTATGTTTGTGTTTTTCAAATGGGCAAATTAAGGTGCTTACATTTGTCACAACAAAGTTCAGCTTTAGTAGATTGGTAATAGCAATTCATTCTCATAAAACACTTCCTGAAAGTAGTCAGAAGTATTACTAAGATTTAGAAATCTAAGCAGAGTCAGAAGTATTTTTTGCAAAAGCCGTCTTTGCTGTAGGTCTGTCTAAAGTCCTGTGTTTATAATAGGGAATCCAATTTGATTTGGGGTTGGGTTTGAGGGGAGTGTTTGCTTTTGTTTGTTTGTTTGGCGAATATGTGTTCTAGAAAAAAAATCATGAAAATGAGAGTTTTGTAGTAGTGAATTTGAAGGGGTTTGGAAGATCCTCCTGGAGGTGAGGTATTACCTTTCACACTTACGGAGTTTTTGTTCCAAATAAAAGAAATGAGCTTTCTTTTTAAAGACAAAATACTTTTCTAATAATCACAGGCAATGGCCCAATTTGAGCAGCTGAAGTTGAGTCCATGAGAAAATTAATCCACATTAACAACACAGCTTTGCCCTTGTCATCTACAGATGTTATGCATCCACCTTTAGCAACAGAAAAGCTGGACAGAAGCTGAGAATGAATGATTCCAGTATGACTGTGCTCTTTAAAAACATATGATAAACAAAAAGCTTGGTCTTAGTCACTGCAAAAGTACCTGCTATATTATACAGTTGCCTGTAAGTAACCTACCTATCTCAGGCAAAGATATAGGGCAATACTTATCTTATTCACTATAACAACTGAGAACTATGCAAGTTTAAAAAGAGAAAGAGCTATAACCTTTCCCTTAGATGTGTTCTTTGTAGGAAGAAACATGGGTAGCATATAGATTTTACTTTTATGTGTATGCATGAAATGTGCTCAGGGACGTTAAACTGAAGAGATTAAACAACAGTAATTTTTATGTCTGCTTTAGAGCAGTTTTCACAGGAT
Source organism: Mesitornis unicolor (assembly GCF_000695765.1). Classification (NCBI taxonomy): domain Eukaryota; kingdom Metazoa; phylum Chordata; class Aves; order Mesitornithiformes; family Mesitornithidae; genus Mesitornis; species Mesitornis unicolor. The sequence continues at coordinate 3,300 of NW_010190489.1, read as the reverse complement.
AGGTCCAGCTGAAGTGTAAATTTCTCATACTTAAAACTGGTGGAAATCACAAGTGACAGATCATTGTCAGTCTGGGAGGCAGAGGATCTGTGAAGAGACCTTGCTCAGGACACCAGGCTGAATGAGGGGGTAAAGCATGTGCTAAATAACAATTGCCTCTGTGAAATACATAAGCTAGTAAAAGAAGCTAGTAAAACCATTTAAAAGGCTTTAAAGAAAAATGCAAACGAAAAGACAATTTTAAAAAAAATCAATTTCTTTTAGCTTTTTAGAACAATTGCATAGCTTTGGAAGGAGATCACCTGGTTCAACCTCAAAGCAGGGACAGTTTCGAACTGTAGAAAGCAAAGTATACAGCTGGTTGGTGAAATTTTTAAAAGTACATACATTTGGGGGAAACATTTTTGTTTGTAATTTATTATTACACTGTCTTGTACTCCTTTTGTCTTCATCCTCCTGACTTCAGTAGTAAAAAAAGAATAAAGGGGAAAAGGAAAATCTAAGGTTGTTCTCATTATGCTAACCATGAAATTACACTTTAATGATTCTAGCATATCTTTTCTATAGCATAAGCATGCCTAGTTTTGTTTGATTTTCTCTGTCCCAAGGTTTTCAGGATAACTGAAATTGTGGTAGTTTCAGTTGTTACAAGGCATAGGCTGTGGGTCCAACCTTATTGACTATATTGCCACTCTTTCTTTCTCTCACCACATTCATCCTCTCACCCCAAAAGCCAAAGATAAACAAGTTGGAAAAATTAGGTCTCTAACCATTCAGTCTGTTAATTGCAATGAAGTTATTTCGGAACAGAAGGCTGGAAGATCTCAGAAGTTCTTCTTGTGAATGAATCCATGGAGAGATGAGACCAGTGGCAAAGCCTTCAGGGACACTTGTGACAGATAAGAGATGGATGTAGCAGACAGTGAGGGAGACCTCACAAATATGGTGGAAATAGCTAGAGGAAAATCAAGAGAGAACATAAATGAAACAGATTACGAGAGGAGAGAAATCAGTAGTGATGAAAGCAAGATTAAAGAGGAAAAAAAAAAGACATGAAGTTCTGGGATTTGCCCAAAAGGAAAACTTGGATGAGTGTTAGCAAGAGTGTATGGGCCTGGCCTGGCATGGCGTGGGTTAAATGCCTCAAAGCAGGTGATTCTCAAGAAGCGACCCCCCAGTAGTAGGAATGGCCGTGCTGGAGAGCATGTCCAGGTCTACCCAGGTGAAGGGTGTGTCAAGTCCTGCTGTGTGCCCTATCACCTGGTACAGGCAAGAGAAGAATTTAAATAGCCCCCCTTAAGCCCGAGACTGTGTGATTCACCCACCATCTTCCAACCTGGACAAGACAAAGAAACTGCTTGACCAGCCGCCATCTTAACACCAGAGGCCTTGGAAGTGGTGACTATTCCTCATTTTTCCTACTTCTCTGAAAGCTATTTTTTCTTTTCTCTCCTTTTTCTCATTTTCTCGTTCTCTTTCTAACACATGTGGCTGCAGCGGGCTGTAGCTGGCAGTTTTGGTTTTGGGTTCTGATTTTTATTAAGAAGCTAAGTTTTCTTGGTTCTGCTAGTCAAATTGTTAGAGCATTGCTATGTTGCACCCTCTTCCGGTAATTTTGGGATCATTTCGGTTTCTTGTCAGTATTCCATCGCCCATGGGTTGTTGAAAGGTTTGAATACAGTGGGTTTTTTTCAAGGCATGTATCTTATCTAGTAAAAACATTGCTTACACCCTTCTTCTGCGTGATTTTGTATTGCTCTGTCACCATGCTGGGATAAAAGAGCTCACTTTTTAAAATGGGCCATGACAAAGAGCAAACTCCTATTAAGTGCTGGGTTCACAATTAAAATCACATAGATCAGATGGAAAGCAGGAAAAGTATCAAAGAGTGAAGTGACCGGCTAAAGAGGAAGGGTTGTCTGAACAAGGCTCACTAAAGCACTGTAAATACTTAAGATGGTAAAAACATGCATTTGTGAGATAGCCCAGAGTTGCTAGAGGTCTTATTTCCCAGCTCTAGCTTCTATGGCTCAGTCAAAGTTCAGAAATTGAATAGGAATCACTAGCAAAGGCAGATGCTAAATAACAAGGAAAAAAACAACTTCTGAGGATAATTTAAAATAAGTATGTAGAACATACACTGTATCATATATTTAGTGAATGATTTTTCATGAATACCACAGCTGAAAAAGAGAAATAGTAGATTTCTGAGCAGATACTGGTAGTGTTAGAAGCCATGTAGAGTACATCATCTCATTACAATATAAATCTTTGCCCCCCCACCCACTGATGCTCCTTGTTCCAGTAATCATTTGTATTGAAATTCCAGGGAGAACAACTAATAGTAACACAGCAGTACACTTGCATTATAACAGGAGAGGACTGTGATTACCAGAAGAGAACTTAAACAACTCAGGATTAAGTGAAGCCCTAGCTGTTGTAGTCCACACAAATACCTCAATGAACTTAGGCAATTCTGCTTTCAAAATCACCCACTGCTCACAGAATTTTTGCAGTTCTCTGTATAGAATAACACACTACTGGCTCATGAAAAAAAGGAAAATGACTGATACTGTCCGAATTAGAGGGTGTCACTGTCAGTTTTGTCATCCACTGATATCTAATACGACAGTAACATCAACATGACCTCAACTGAAATATCACACAGTGTATCTGGGCAGATTAGGCCATAGTAAGCAGCACACTGGATAGCGTCAGGTAGGGTTTGTTCTGCCTAACCTTTGGAGTATTAGATTGTGGCACCTGTTTAATCAGTACTTGTTCTTTGCAGAATCTATTGATGGGGAAAGTTCCAAGGGACATTTTTACAGATGTAGTAAGTAGGGGTAGAAAGGTGTATGCTCACTACTCTCAGTGCCCTGTTATCTATAGTTAAAGTTGGTTTACTATCACTGCATATGAATGGATGTTTCCACCTCTTCTCATGAATGTAAATCTAGGCTACCTGAGTAGGCTACAACTAAAAATTTCCCTTTTCACCTCTCACAAAAAAAAATCTCATTGGAATAGAAGATGAATAAACTAATGCACCTGACATGAATCTAGGTATTAATAAGGAATATTCTTAGTAAATTTCCCACAAGATGTGGTGAATTTGTGAAAAACAGAAAAATAAAGCTATATTGCACATATCCTTTTGAACTAAAACACTATCACTGCTAATGTGAGGTAAAATTGTCATATTTATACTCTTGGCTGATTCTATACTTCAACTTTATCCTTGAGTTCTTGAGTGTATTTTCATGGAGAGATTATCACAGAATCACAGAACGTTAGGGA
>NW_010190488.1:2264-2795 GCF_000695765.1 Mesitornis unicolor | reverse complement strand
TCCCAGTATGGCTATCCAGGGTGGCTACTGGTCACAGCACAGCTCCCAGTAAGGTTACTGGTCACGGCACAGCACGGCTGCCTGGCTCGGTGATTCGGCACAGCCGTGGCCTGGCCCAGCTGCCCGGCACAGCCCGGTTGTCCGGCCCCAGGTGGCTCTGGGTCCCCATGGCCGTTCCCCCAGGCCACCCGGTGTGGCTCAGCCGCACGGCACGGCCACAGGACACGGCCGCCCAGTGGAGCACGGCCACGGGACACAGCATGACTACGTGGCCTGGCATGGCCATCCAACACCGCACGGCCACGGGACACGGGTATCTGGCACGGCACAGGGACCTGGCACAGCACGGTTATCCAGCATGGCACGGCTGCACGGCACGGCCACCCAACACAGGTACCCGACACGGGTGTCCGGCACAGCACAGCTCCATGGCGTGGCCACACAACACAGCACGGTTACCCAGCACTGTTATCTGCCACGGCATGGCTACTCAACACGGGTATCTGGCACCGCATGGCTAAACGGCACGGC
>NW_010190488.1:1264-1835 GCF_000695765.1 Mesitornis unicolor | reverse complement strand
TATCTGGCACGGCATGGCTACACGGCACGGCCATCCAGAATGGCACAGGTACCCAGCACCACTGTCTGGCACAGCATGGTTATCCAACACGGGAATCCAGCACGGCACGGCCACACGGCACGGCCATCCAGCACAGCATGGCTACACGGCATGGTCATCCGGCACAGCACGGTTATCCATATCTGGCACGGCATGGCTACACGGCACGGCCATCCAGAATGGCACAGGTACCCAGCACCACTGTCTGGCACAGCATGGTTATCCAACACGGGAATCCAGCACGGCACGGCCACACGGCACGGCCATCCAGCACAGCATGGCTACACGGCATGGTCATCCGGCACAGCACGGTTATCCAGCACCATTATCTGGCACAGCACAGCTGCCCAACACGGCGATCTGGCACGGCACGGGTACCCAACATGGGTATCTGCCATGGCACAGCTATCCAGCACAGCACGGCCATCCAGCACGGTTATCCGGCACGGCACAGCTACGTGGCACGGCCATCCAACACGGCAGGGTTATCCAGCACCGTTATCTGGCACAGCACAGCCACCCAACACGGCGC
>NW_010190488.1:0-1022 GCF_000695765.1 Mesitornis unicolor | reverse complement strand
GCGGGGTTACCCAGCACCGTTATCTGGCACAGCACAGCAGCCCAGCACGGCTACACGGCATGGCATGGCTACACAGCATGGCCATCCGGTACGGCACGGGTACCCAGCACCGTTATCCGGTACAGCACGGCCATCCAGCACAGGTATCAGGCACGACACAGGGATTTGGCATGGTACAGGTACCCAACACGGCCATCCAGCATGGCACGGGTACCCAGCACCAGTACCCAGCACACCACAGCTCCATGGCATGGCCACACAACACAGCACGGTGACCCAACAAGGGTATCTGGCACGGCACGGCCACCCAGCACCACTATCTGGCACTACATGGTTATCCAACACGGGAATCCAGCATGGCATGGCCACACGGCACAGCCATCCAGCACAGCACGGCTACATGGCATGGTCATCCAACATGGCAGGGTTATCCAGCACCGTTATCTGGCACAGCACAGCCACCCAACACGGCGATCTGGCACGGCACGGGTACCCAACATGGGTATCTGCCATGGCACAGCTATCCAGCACAGCACGGCCATCCAGCACGGGTATCCGGCACGGCACAGCTACTTGGCACGGCCATCCAGCACGGCGGGGCTGCACGGAACCCGAAACTTTCCGCCCAACACGGCGATCTGGCACGGCACGGCTACACGGCACGGCCATCCGGTACAGCACGGGTACCCAGCACCGTTATCCGGTACAGCACAGGTACCCAGCACGGGTATCCGGTGCAGCACGGCCATACCGCACGGGTATCGGGCACGACACGGGGATTTGGGACAGCACGGGTACATGGCACGGGTCTCTGGCACGGCACGGGTACCCAACACGGGTCTTTGGCACGGCACGGCCACACGGCACAGCACGGCTGCCTGACGTGGTTATCTGGCACGGCACGGGTACCCAGCACCGTTATCCGGCACAGCACGGCCATCCAGCACGGGTATCCGGCACAGCACGGGGATTTGGCACGGCACGGCACGGGTACCCAGCACGGGTATCCGGAGCAGCACAGC
>NW_010190487.1:12195-29244 GCF_000695765.1 Mesitornis unicolor | reverse complement strand
TTTTGGCTTCTTTATAGTTAGATGATAAATTTCTCAAACCTCAAAAATGAGGAGAAGTCTTGAAGGATTTTCGGAGCAGTGATTTTTATCAGTTTTCAGCTACTTACAGAACCTCCAGAATAAATGTCCAGTTAAAGAAAAAACCTACATATTTTAAATGCTGTAACCGAGTCGTGTTTTATAAGATCAGGTGTCGATTTTGAAAGGTTTTGAAGATTCCTGTATATTTGGTAGAACTCTGCTCCTCTGAAGCTAAAGGCTTTCCTCAGTTCCAAACGTCCTCTTAATATTCACTGAATAAATCGTGCTCCTCAGTAGTTTGCTCTGTCATGTTCTTGACTCAAGAAATGACAAATCTTTCTGAGAACCACACACAGGGCTCCCTGTCTTACAACACTTTTTACTTTGGAGCTGTTGACGTTTTTATCCCATTTTGAACACATCAGCTAGCCAGTCAGACAACATAAATGTGCTCTGTTAAATGCCCTTCTTTTGAGCGCTGCCTCCCATGACAACCAGGTCAGTCCAAGCAGATGCCGTGTTGTCACTCCAGCGGTGCTTGGAGTATTCCCACATCTGGAAGAGAGGGAGTGAGGGCTCAGACAGTAACCGCAATGAGAAGAGACCTTTGAGAGGTTGTCTTAGACTTGAGCTAGTGAAGCACTTAAATGGAGAAAGAAAGAGAAATATTTTTGAATACATAAATCGGATATGATGACCGTGTCATTCAGAAATTCCACAGCCTGGGTTTTAACCAGTACCTGCAAATCAACGAACAAATTATTGTGCAGTGCTTCTGTGTGCATGTTCCAAGCAACAGGACTGGGTATATTTTAAATGAGATGAAGGCATGACAACTTGCACCTATTTTTACAGGACTTACACGTGTCCAAGAGAAAATGCCACTTAAGATACTGATTTCCTAGTTTTCACAAAGGATCTCTATTTATTTTGCTAATTCTAATCATCACCTTAATACTGTTTCATATTGGATATTTCCCGTATGAGAAGAATCTTAAGAATTTAATCTTAAATTCTACTTTGTGTGTCTGGGAGTGGCTTTCTTTTCCTGGAAAGTGTTAAAAGCATTCCATTTGTGAAAATGTCGTGCTTTTCCCAACATTATTCAATTTGTAATTCATTATTATAATAATTTGTTGAAGTCATAAATAAATGAAGAAAAAAATCAGAGGTGTGATTGCTAAGGGGTCGGATTGCTGTGACTTTAATACCATTAGCAGAGCAGTCGTATATCAGACTGAGAATATTTAGATGCCATTTCTCAACAAAATGATTGCAAACACTTTTGAATATAATTTGATGCTTAGATTGACTAAATCCTGCTGGAAAAAACAGAAAGTAGCCTAAATCTTGTCTCCAGATCAGCAGAAGCATTTGAGCTTCACAAAACTGGGCTCTGATTTGACCCAGTTGTGATTACAGCCAGAAATAACAATGCTGTGCTTTAGATACATTATTGTACTGCAGATATTGTTAATATTGCAACTTTCAAAATTCCAGAACAGAAGAAATTATGGATCAAAAGTGAGTTGAGTTTATTGGGGGGCTGGGTGTATGTGCATCTAACCAGTTTTTGTACTTTAATCCCAAACTGAATCTGTCATGATTATTCAGAGCGTATTATTTACGTGATACAAATGATACCCTTCAGTGTGATGTAATGACCTGAATGTCCGTGTCTGATGTCATTACCAGCTTACTGCAAGGTGTTTGAACTTTCCAGATGAAGGAATGGTATGAAATCAGTTAACTCTTGGACATCATTTCCTTGTCTGTACCAGACACAGATTTCACATCTGTATCAGCCTGTTTGATTTGCTGTCAGTGGTAGTTATTTCTTTATTATCTCCTTGGGGAATTTCTTCATTAATGAGTAAATTAAGACTTCTGGCTTCATACCACTAAGAGTCTTTGACTTACTTTATGTGCTCTGCCTTCTGAGCCTGGGTAGCCATGCTGCCTATTTTCACTTAGGTACCTGCTCTGAAAAAAGCATAAGCAGCATCCTTTAAGAATTTAATTTTTGATAGCTATTTAAGCAGGTGAGCAAGTTCCTTTTCTCCTTCAATATCTACTTTTATACAGCACGTGGGTGCATATGGTCCGTATTTTGACATGCTTAGACAGAGCTTCTTGTTCTTGTTTGGTTGTCGTATATACAGTAGCTCAGTAAGTTAGGGGAACACTTCCTCAGATTTCTGCTGCAGGTGGAGGGATGGGAAGAAAAGGTTAGAAAAATAAGAATGAACCTACAAAGGCAAGCTGCATAGTTTATTTCTGTATTTAATCTGCCAGTAATGGCTGCATCCTGTATTTTTTTTCCCCATCTCCTCCTTCCCTGCATGGTCCTTGACACGCTTACCCTCGCTCATCGAGTTAATCCTATCAAGTCCAACCCATGAAGCCACTTCACACCGTGTTGCACCAGCTGGCCTCACTGTGCTATTTTATTTAGTTAGATCGCTAATATAACCTTTGATTTGACTTGCTGGAGCGCAGCATATGTCAACTGGAAAACACAAAGGGGAATCTATTTGTTAAGCGCAAGCCGTGAGACAAGCCTCTGCTTCTGAAACTAAGAAAAGCAAGTTAAGCCTATAGCAAATGTGGATGCGTGAAAGAACTGCAGTTGGGAGACCCCCACAAATAAAAACTTACTTTTATCTTTGGAAGTATCTTAAGTCCTTATTGAAGACCGGGGGTGGTAAATTACTTGGGATTAGATATCATTTATATTAGCCTTAAAATCAACTACAGATTTATTTGAGCAAGGACTTCAGGGTTATATATATAAATATTCACAGATGCTGAAGATTCCTCAATTGGCTCTACCAGGAACAGGGCTGGGTGGATGCTGAGCACTCTGGAAACCTGCCCTGGAGTCAGTCTTGATATTTGGATCTTCAAGACTTTGTTCATTCATTCATCTTGTGTTTCTGCTTTATTAACACTTTGTCAATAACTTTTCTGCCTCTCTGCAGAATGAATCTTCTGAATTGCAGAGCTCTGTTCAAGTGTTTTCAATTATACATTAGACAAAAGCTAACAGCTCGCTGTTCTGCTCCTCGGCATGCTTACACCTAATAAATCATGGCACCTGACGTGTCCTGCTTCAGACTCTCTGCTGCTTCTAAGGAGGAGTGATGTAATGTGGCTACTAAAAAAGGACATAATATAGATTTACTTTAGTCATTGTGTCATCAAAAGAGTGTAAATCTGACCAGTTTGAAAAATCCCAATGGATTTATTGTGTTATGAAAATTCCTTAATATATCTTCTGTGTTGCAGAACGCTGTAGCTTCTGAGTACCATTCTTTGAAAAGCAGAGCTGTTGCTTGTAAAGGGATTTTCATAAATTATCTAAAAGCATGAATACAAAAACCTGAAGGTGGCAAAGGATAATATCTATTTTTTTTCCCCTAAATTTCAGTTTAGTGTTTTTTTTTCAGGTATTTATGATTCTATGATCTTGTATATTAAGAAAGTGAACAAAATTACACTGGAAATCACAAAGCATTTGAGCCAGTCCAACGACAGAAGTCTGCAGCTTGGCCACAAGCACATATTGCTCTCCTGCTATAGATTCCAGCACTTGGTTTTCTTTTCCACTCAGTTTCCAGTCCGGCAAAATCGGATGTGACAGCAGACTCACAACCCCAAAATGTGACGTTGTGCTTTACCCAAGGTCAGCATGATGTGCCATATTTAATACAGCAACTGCAAAAGAATCGGAGATGTCCATGCTATTTGTAGGATTTTTTTCCCAATAAGAAAAATGCGGTTTTGATGGATGGAAAATTCTGGCAATGATTTATAGTATCATTACAACACTGATGTTATTACAGTCGTGTTAAGCCAGTTGACTAACCCGGTCAGTTAGGCCTAATGAGCAAAAGCCTTTATATTTATGCATAACTTTCATGGCAATCTTTCCAGTATTACTTCTCATGGAGATCCTCAAATTAATATTGATTTTTACTACCCAGTAGTATCATCGGTTGTTCAGCTTGAATCTTTTTTTGTGTGGCTTTTTCACAGATTGTGACGCTGTTAGATGTAGCTGAAATGACACAGCCAGGTATAAAAGCGGGTACAAGTGGTGTTTGTGCTGTGGAACATGTTCGCTGCCTTCAGGCTTGCTTGGACTTGGGTGCAGAGTTTTACCACTTCAGGTATTGTGCAGGGTTTAAAACTCTCTTCTGGATGGGATATTAAATCTTGACCCTGCTTTAGGCAACACTGACAACTTCCCCACTGTTTATTTGCCAGTGTATGGAGTTACGTGATCCCCACCTCTCTAGGAGCTGCAACCTATTGCCAGCAGAGTAGCTATGCCTGAAGTACACCACTATTTTTAATGACAGTGAAGTAGATTAAAATATTCTTTCCAATGCAATTCTGAATGGAAAAAATAGCATTTTTTGAGTTGTTCTTATCCAAAGTACTAACTTCATAAAGTTCTGCTTTCTGGTGAAAATCCTTTACAAATGAGGTTTGTGAATCCTTGTATGTGGGGGATTTTTTGCTCTCTGGGAAACTGAAAATTTTGAAGAATAACTGAGTTTCGCTCATGTTTTTCCTGCCTCAGGAACAAACCAAAACCGAAAATACAGTGGTCATTTCTGGTCAGACGAGTACGCATCTCACAGTTCCATCTTTTAACTTCAATATATATATTTCTTCTTTTCTAGCCTTTTCTTCCTTTTCACAGGAAGAAATGGGATAGGATAAGAAGTTTCCTGGGCTTTTTTCTTTTAAGAAGGCTAATAAAACAGGTTAATTCTAAAAGTTGCTAATTGCTTAGCAGCTTTCATTGACAAAATTTTGATTTCTCAACTGGTTTGAATAGGAGATTGTGGCTTTTCTTTACTCTGTTATTAGAAATAATTTTATAAGATAGATTACACTTTGTATATTCTGAACTCTTCACAATTTCAGCGTTGAAGACTTGCAGATGAAATTTGAATTAACTTCAATGCTGAACAGCGATAATTTCTACCATGTAAGGATAATTTCAAGGGGGAACAAGAAAGGTTTAGGGTTTTTTTTTTCTATCTAATAAGTTATTCATTGCAAATTACTCATTCAGATTTAATGGAAATTTTTTTATATAGTAGTAGGAAGTATATTAATCTAGATTTAAAAACTGTCTGTCTTATGGAAATTAATACAGAAATATGTTCTCAGTGGAAAATTGCTATGTTTGAAGAATACTGTATTAAGAGAGTAATGAGTACATTATGAAAATTTAATTGCATATTTTAAAGCAATTATCCAACTAATAAAACTCCTGTTGCAAATAGTATTTAGGAAAATATTTAGATTTATTTAAGTATAGAAATTGTGAAATGCCAGGAAAGGTCAGAATCTACTCTAATTAACAAATAATTAATAACATCACACCCATATTTAAGAAGGGTAGAAAGGAGGACCCTGGGAGCTACTGACCCATCAGCCTCACCCCTGTGCCTGGGAAGATCATGGACCAGGTCCTCCTGGAAGCTCTGATACCTCCCTGCCCTCTATGGGCTTTGATTTGAGACAGCCAGCATGGCTTTACTAAGGGCAATGAGGCCTCACCTTGAGTACTGTGTCCACCTCTGGAGCACTCAATACAAGAAGGACATGGAGCTGTTGGAGTGGGTCCAGAGGAGGGCCACAAAAATGATCAGAGGGCTGGAGCAGCTCCCCTACTGGGACAAGCTGAGAGAGTTTGGGCTGTTCAGTCTGGAGAAGAGAAGGCTCCAGGAGGACCTTACTGTGGCCCTCCAATACCTGAAAGATACCTATAAGAAAGCTGGAGAAGAGCTGTTTACAAGGTCATGCAGCAATAGGATGAGGAGTAATGGTTTTACACTAGGAAAAGGTAGATTTAGGTTGGATATTAGGAAAAAGCTCTTCAATATGAGGGTGGTGGATCACTGGCACAGGTTGCCCAGAGAGGTGGTGCAGGCCCCATCCCTGGAGATATTCAAGGCCAGGCTTGATGGGCTCTGAGCAACCTGACCTGGTAACGATGTCCCTGCTCACTGCAGGGTTGGACTGGATGAGCTGTAAAGGTCCCTTCCAACCCAAACCATTCTATGACTCTATAATTGGCTAGTGGTTGACCCTTAGGATTCTATAAATAATTTTAAAGAATTCTTATTTCAAAAGATAGCTCATGGAAGCTGGGAAATACGTTTTACTTGTGTTTTAATAGAGCCTGTGAGCTAAACCTCAGAGGTGAGAGGGGGGGGTGAACTGCCACTTGACTGAGAAAATATCAGAGGAGAACTTCCTTGACTGCAGCCTGCCCAAGAGGAATATGTTTTACCTTGTTTAGATTTTAAGATCGTGTTTTCATGTTCAATTACCTCCAGTAAGATGAAGATAATTTTAAGCTACTGATTGCAGCGAAGGGCCTGGCAGAGAGTTAATGTTCTTCTGGCACAGAACCAGCGCTCACATGGAAGTTTCAATCTGCAGATCCTCCAAAACCTTTAGTGAAACTGTTTGAATTTGGGGAAATTAGGTACGATTTTCTGCCATAATAGTTGAATTCCCTGTTGGTGGTTGGGGTGGTGGGCAGGTAATTAACCTTTAATTATTTTAAAAATAATGCTTTTGAAAGCTACACAGCCTCAGCAGAGTAGAGAGGTTCAGAGCCCATCACCTCTGGTGCCTCTGCAGGTCCCCCTGGTGGGGAGGGATGGGGAGAATGGCTCCAAATTGGTCTGGTTTTTTGTGCTTCTGGAATGGAGCTACTAATTTAATTACCTCTTAAAAAGTCTAGTTGGTGTGCACCAAAACTGCTCTGTGAATTGAATTAATATCTGGTAATTGGGATTGATTAGAGGATTTGTTTCTAATCCATGCTGTGTCTCTAATCACCACACTTGTGTATATTCAGGCTCTACAGCTGATATTGAGATGCTACTGTTGATAGACAAGGCAAAATACTGGTTGTTAGCAATAGGATTTCCTACAGACAGATGAAAACACTAGTTTTTGATATGACATCTCACAATATCAAAAAGATTTCACAGAGGCATTACACCTGTGCTGCTTTATTAATAGTGATTAAAAAGCATCTTTCCACACGTGGCTTATGCAGTGATGCCTATTAACACGCTGCATCGGCTCTGGTGAACCTACCCTCAATGTGCACGTGAGGAATTCTAGCAATCTGTCCTCAAGTGGGATTTTCAGGCACATGTAAATATGGGCTCATAGGCAAGGTCCTATGAGGGAATGCGGTCGTTGGGTAGCGCTCTGCCAGCACGCGTGCATCACTATCCCACCTGGAGTCTTTCCTTTTCATTCTCTCTCCGTGTGAACTGCAAGTGGAAGTCACCTGGAGACAAGCAACCATGTGCTGCAAGCACATAGGCACAGCGGTTATCTCTAGTGGTTATTGCATCTAACATCCAAGCCCACCATAGAATCATTTGGTTGGAAAAGACCTTTAAGATCATAGAGTCCAACTATGTTCCTTTTAAATCTTCATACTTGTGTATCTTGACGAGAACTATCATTTACTTAGCACCTTTTCTCTTGTAGCATCTGCTACTGTAATGACTGATGCCTTGAATCTTAGGACTGATTCCAGCTGATCTACACCTGGCCTAGCTGATCATCAGGAATAAATACTGCTGTACGACTGAGTTTGCCCGTGTAGCATCACTCCGTATTTCTCTTTAATTTTAGACTAGAATTTATATCTTCCTAAACTAGATTATTCAGCACTGCATCTCATGAATCTCAGCAGTGTGCTGACTGTTGTGCATGTTATAAGCCCTCATCTGAGAAACGCCGTAGCATTGTGTAACGGGCAATTTAGAGAAAATATCCTTTGATCAGATATCTTTGTAGCTGAGAAGAGAGAGCAGAGTGAGTGTGGAGGAAAATATTTTTTCTCCCGTAAGAATTGGATATCTTTCAAGATAAATTTAAATAATTCATGGAAATTTACTGCAGATTTCTAATTAAAACTAATTAGAAGCACCCTGTTTTATCACATGTGATTTACCTCTGAACAGTTTCAGATTCTTAATAAACCATTTTTATATGCATAGTTTTGGCCTCTAATTAATGTAGATTTAAAAAAATATTCGCTTTAGCTTTCTCTGGGTAAGGCTTAAAAAAAAGTCATCTTTTTTTTTCTTCACACAGATTTAGGGCTCTGAATTAAAAAAAAACACCAAACACACACAAAAAAACCAAAAACAAACACCAAAAAACCAAACCCAAAGCATTCAGCTGGGTAAAGGCTAGTGTCTTTAAAGCTGTTCAGATGAATCACTGGGATAACTCTGTAGTCCTCAAAGTACCTATTTCTGTATTCGCCTCTTGTGGCATTATTTTGTTAAAACTAGGTTGAGCTAATAATGTCCCTAAAGCAAACTAATTTGCTGAGCAGTACATCTTGACACAGTTTTATTAGTAAAAGCAACACTTCAGGTTTATTTGTTTGCATATTTTTTCGGTCCTATTTCAAATACCGGTTTGCATGCTTGGTTGTCACTTCAATGACTACAACGTTTTCTACATCTCTTTGAATACGTAATTCCAGCACTGGGGCTGTGGTTGGAGCTGATGAAGATGCAGAAGCTCTGTCTGGTGGCAGCGTGGTTGTACAACAGGCAGTGCTGTCGCTGCCGCGTGTCTCCTCCTCCTTGACCAAAGCTCTGCAGACAGAGGAAGATGCTGTGATGTGGGGTTGTGGGCTGGGTCCCATGGTTGGGTCTGTGAGAAAGTGAGTCAAGTGAGTTGGGAAGACCTTGAGTGACTCCAAAGCAGCAATCTATGTCAATGTTTTCGGAGAAGACTGTTTTGGTGTTGCTGTGTTTCTTGTTAGATACTCTCTAGAAGTCTAGTAAGCAGCTTAAATTTGCTTAACTTTTGCTAACCTACAATAAACCCAATTAATGCATGTATTTATAGCTTAGATTTCTTGGTTGCATAGGATGAGCTCCAGAAAATTAGTTAGGTCTTTTCTATGCTTATTAAAATAATGCTTATTCGGTCAAGAGGGGAGAATGATGTTGCAACTCAAATAAAAACCAACGAATTATAAATCTTCTCCTGAATTTGGCTGAGTGGTGAGAGATGCTTCCGTGGCCACTAATATCCATAGGCAATCATATGTGGACACGGGCTCCAGCTGACTGCAGGATGGGCTTGAAGAGAGAACTTATAACATTATAGTGCTAATTCTAGTTACTTTAATCGGAGAAAATATCACCTGCAGAATCCTAATGACTGCAAAGGAAGCTGCTTGGAAGACTTTTCTAGGATGTTTTACGTAGGTGGACACACTTTATATTTGCCATTTTTTTTTCTGATTTTGCATATTTTAACTGTTAAAATACACTATTAATATCTGATGTGACAGATCTATTTCACCACTTGCAAATGCAGGATGTGCTGTATGTGATGCAGGAACTGGGGGTTTCTTGGACAAAAGCAGAATTTCATCTATGTGCATTTTCCCCAGTCTAAGACTGATGCCACTGACCAACAATAATTGAGTTTCATTGCTAGCAATAGAACAATGATATTGTTCTGTTAAGATTATTGAAGAGTAATAACTCTTGCCAGTAAATTAGAAAAGGTAAAATAGAAGACTCTTAGTGCGTCCACTGAAAAAAATGCCAGTGATGTCCTGAATTTCTTACTGTCTGTAAACTGGATTTTTCCAGGATAAACTTTTTAGTTTAACAGTCAAGTTAAAAATTAAAAAAAACCTGAGATTCAGAACATCATAATGTAATTTTATTAAGAACAGATGGGTGGAAAACTCCCTTGAGCACTATATTAGCTGCCTGCCATTCGCGGGATGGCAGCCGACGATGTACTTGATGGACCTCTGTGTCCATCTGTTAGTCGATCTATCCAATATTCCCTGGCTAAGGAAACACTTCAAACAGCATAGTTAAATGCCAGAGAGGTTTTGTAGTATTTATAGATTTCTGCTAGTCCGTACTTGAGAACATTTTCTGTGATTCATCAAGTGTTGATTTGTATCGTTTATTAGGAGTATTAAGAAATGTCTGACTAAAGGCACGTTATGTAGCTGTACCACTTGATAGTCAGTGTTCTGATAAGAGAATCTGAAATAACACCTGCTGTGAATTATTTCCTTACCGACTGATTATCACGTACTAATTCATGAACCTCTTAAAGTATAGATTTTTTTCTTAGGAGACTACAGAATTTTAGAAGTAAAATATTTTGGTATTTTCAGGAAAGGATAAGGGCAGGGGAAGCTCCAGGAGTTACTCTGCTTCTCTCTCAGTTTGTGTTTGCATTGGGTGATGAGGGATGCTGTATGCTCCGTGGAAAAGCCATTAATCTTGTTGTCAAATAAAGCAGCCATCTCTAAAGTGAGAACACTTAATGGATTTGGGGGTTTGAGCTTTATGGTTTTTTCCTTATTTCCTGTCCCCTTATCTATGCTTGATTGGGAAAAGTGCCTTGAAAAAAATAGAGCTTCATAACTTAGATTGGATCGCTTGTCCTTTAGCAAAGAGTGTACTCTGCAGCTCCCCTGTGTATCAAACAAATAAATAGAAAAGGTTTAACATCAGCCTGTGTGGTTACCACGAAGTTAAAGCATTACTTAAAGCAATAAAAAGGATGTGAAGATTTAGCGCTGCTGTGCAGTGCACTAAATAACACCAAATTAACTCGTAAAACACGTCAAGGCTTGGTACTCCAGCCACTCCATCTGTGTTCGGCTGCCCCTGCCTGTGCTGGTGGTGAGGCTTTGTAGGCACCTCTAGGAAAATGCTCAGGGGTGCAACATATTTGTGAGGAAACTCAGCCAAGCCAGGGATGGACTAACTTTAAAGCACATATTTCTTTTTTATTTGATTTTTTTTTTGGTGACCTTACTATAAATGCAGGTGTCCGTTCTCCGTGGAAAAGGTTCTTAAATCAGGACGAGGGGAAGGAAAGAGCAGAAAACCACCTGGTTGCTAGTGTCCACTTGAGATTTGCTATATAAATATAACTTATCAGGTGGTTGTTAGACAGCGAGGTGATTTTTACTACGGCTACTCCTAAAAAAAAATTATTTAAGGTGTTTGGAAACTTTCACTATAGTGTAGTTTTTCTAAAATATTTTCAGAATTTGGACATCACAGCAAACTGACAGCTCTTTCTCTGTCCTCCCTGACCTAGCAATGTTTGATGGCTGGAGTAACCACAGCAAACACTTCATTGTAAAATTTACGCAGGTATTTTCCCCAATATGCTTTAGCCACTCTTAGTGGGAAAACAGGAGAATGAACGGTGTATTTTTCTCTTATTTTCCTATTACTCTTCACTGGAAAAGTTGACCTCATTTTGCAGCTGGGAAAACTAAGGAATGGAATATGAAGGGCAGATAGGATAAGGATTTTTGTTGACATTTAT
This sequence comes from Mesitornis unicolor, assembly GCF_000695765.1. NCBI lineage: Eukaryota > Metazoa > Chordata > Aves > Mesitornithiformes > Mesitornithidae > Mesitornis > Mesitornis unicolor. The sequence continues at coordinate 17,823 of NW_010190487.1, read as the reverse complement.
GCATCTGTGCCCAAAGTTGTGACTATGAAAATAGGATTGTCTCTTTTAAAATATCTAATTTATTTAACCTCACATTTATGGACTTCTGGCAGCTTCTGTACACCAACATCTTGAGAAAGACGAGGAAAAGAGCCTTACGTAGGTTTGCTAAGTCTGTGCGTTGGCTTTGGGGGAGCTGCAGGTAGAAGATGGCACTGGGTAGTGAGTGCAGCCTAATTAACATGTTTAATTGTAGCAGGAAAAGCCCAGTGATGTGAGTCATGTCTTATTTTCACAGATGTACTTCATTATGCCCACTGTATCACTACGATTTGAGGATTTTCTTAAAAAATTGTGTGATCATTTGTAGAAGCCTGTTCTAATTCACCCTTTTGCTCTAATTACACTAAAACTGCTCCTAACAGATAATTGTGTGGCTGCTTCTCAAACCAACCAAGCAACAAAAACCCCAGCCCTTCAGCGATGAGCTGTAGCCCTCCTGCTCCAGAGCCTTCCTGTCCTTACAGCTGGAGTACTCTGCATGGTGCAGTATCTGATGGTTTCCGTACTCTTTCCTCTGTGGACATGGAGAGCTGTTTACTCCCTTTGTTGGGGTTTTTTGGCAGCCTTTTACTACACACCACCTGTGATCCTCTTCCAGGAACTCCAAAAAGAGATGCCTGGGTGGAGAACCAGGGGAGGAGGGAGAAGGTGCATTTCCTTCCCTGCATCCAGGGAGGATACAGACGCAGATGGGGGGTGCTCAGGCGCATTCTGAGCACGTCACCAGTGATGGTCAATGAGATTTAAATCAGAAGTTTGAACTTCTGGGCCTGGAGATGAATTGGTGCATTTGGCCTCTGTGTATGAAGTTTGGAGTTTGAACTTCTACCAGCATCATGGGCATTTTGCTTGGTAATACCTGGCGTGTAAAGCTTCAGCTGTCAGAGCCTCCTGCGAGTTAGATGATTGAAATAAGTTTTTCAAAATACTAGAAAGGAATAAATAGTAGGCTTAGTATTGCCTCTGATGAAGCAGCTGAGAAGTCTGAATCCTTTTTTATCAGAGAATGAAAACTTGGTGAAATAGTCCAAAACAGGATGATTTATATAATGAAACTTTTTTCCTCTATCAATTGAAAAAGTAATGCCTAAGCCTCTCAAATAGATGTTTCACTTGCTTCTGCATGCCTTTGTTCTTCTTATTAAAACAGTATAAAAGTTGTCTGAATGTATGGCAGATGAACGTGTCATTTGGAAATCTCTTGAATTTAAATTTATTATAGGAAACACATAGATAACTTGAAAATAACAATAAAAATAAAATTCTTCAGCTGCTATCTCTACTGTTTCTATGCAGTTGCACAGCTTTTGGATACCACCAGCTTGATGCTTTCTCAGTAGCTCAATTCGGAGACATCCTTCATACTTTGATAGATTTAATGCATTTACTGTTGCTATATAAAACCCAACAAAACCTCAGAATTCTTGGGTACTTGAAGACTTACCTCTTTATCCAGCTGCATCAGCGGGTCTAACAAACCTCCTGCAAATTTCCCTCATTTTATCTCTGACTGTCGCAGCTACAGAAGTGCCAATGCTCCGTGCACTTCTCTATCCTCCTATTAAGTATTAGGTTGCTAATAAGGTCATGTTGTTATGAAACAATATTTTTCCCTTTAAAAAAATGTACTCCTGCTTTCCCTTTGCTTCCAAAGGAAATGCACCAAATGATGGCATCAGCATGTGCGATCTGATGGCTGAGTCATCAGTGGAAAGAGCATGCAGAGAAGAACTGTAGTTTTCCATTACTTACAGAAGATAAAATATGTTTGTTTTTCCTTCATACTACATAGGCCTAATTGCTCAATTCCTCTTATACTTGGCATTTTGAATTAACTGCTTTAGTGATGATTCTTTCCTGAGTCTTCTGGGACAAGATGGGCCACCAGACTGCTGGTTTCATTTTTAGATGGTGCTAGCTATGAATGTTTAAACTCCTTTCCTACCTTGTGTTTGTAGCTCCTGCAGTGCATCCTAATTTTACGTGACAGCAGCCTTTTCACCCGTGGCTGCTCCATCGTCACCGCCTGCTGCTGATGCTTGCTCGTGTACCACGCTTTTGAGAAGGCAGAAAGGAGCATGGTTCTTTTCAATTGGTTTCCTGACCAGCTGCTGTTTAATGTAGGCTTCATCCTGAAGTTTAACAGTATTATATTTGATTATATGTTAATCTACTTGGAAAAGCACCTAGAGGTATTTTTTTATTGTAGCGCACAAGAGTTAGAATTGGTAAACTGTGATGGAAAAGATTATGCAGAGGTTGATAAAGATAGTGTCAAACAAAATCTTGTATGGATGCATTGAAAAGATGACCAGAATTGATATCCCAAATCTTTGCACTTTAAAGAAAAACAAAGTTTGAAATTAAATGGACCAAAATGCCTTTGTTGTTTAAAGTCATGTTGTTTAGATCTTTTTTCCTGCCTTCTTCTGCCTAATGCCATAACAGGAGACCTGGCTGTAACTGAAAGTGAAACAACAAAAATAACAAAACAACCCAAGCTGCTTGTAAAATTGAGGGGCTCAGAGGTGTGCATTGACCAGGCAGCAAAAAAACAAACGATAAAAAACCCCTTTATATGACCACAAGAATTAGCTGAAATACCGAGCAGATTTTGAGTATGCCCTGTGGTTGTTTAGCTTATTGAACAACTTCTAAATCCATTCCATTTTCAGCACGTTCTTGAGGTAAATAATGAGGGACTGTGATTTTACATCTAGCATAATACAAAATTATTATCACAGTCTATATTTTGATGATAACTCATTCCAGTGCACAGCCCCAGGTTGTGTTTGGGGAGGAGGATGAGGATGGACGTGGATACAGATGTGAGGTTTGAAGAAGATGTTGCTGCTTAGAGATGATGTCTAGCGGCTTCTCCCACTCCCATAGGTAATTACATACTGAATATTCATGTGCTTCTGGTCTCGATCAGTTCAATTCCCCTGGTTTGAAATTGAATGGAAAGAAGGATAAATTATTTGAAAACTGAAGACATTTATCTATGACGTTTAATTAATGTAAAGGGATTTCTCCTGATCCATGAAATTCCCAGTGCAGCATAAAGGTATCAACGATAAGGCCATCCATGAGCTCATATACTCTTTTCTATTACCAGAAGTTTATCCTCGGATCTAGCAAAGGCCATTCATAAATTCATTTTTAAAGGTATGTTGTTTGGAGAGGATATTATATAGTATAATTCTAAGCTTGAAATCAAGCTGTGATAACAGCGCTCTATCTGCCATACCAAGCTTTCAATCACGCTTTATCACAGTTATGGATGTCAGGAAACGAACAGGTTTTTCTCAGAAACAATACAGATAAGCAAAGGTGGCTGAGAAAGGTGCAAAGAGTAATTTAGAGAGGAAAGCAGCCTGGTAGATGTTTTCATTTTCAGTATCTTTTGTAAGAAAAAGCACATTTAGAAAAACCCCTTATATTTAAAAGAGCCTTTGAATAATTCAAGGGATAGAGAACCGTCTTATTTGTCTGATCCAAAGCAGAAATCAAGGAATTGATGCTTTGTCAGTTGGTCACGTTGGGCCTCGTATCAGAGCTCCTGCAAGCGCTGTGGAAAGCTGCCACGGGGAAAGTGAGCGCTCCCTTCACTTCCCATCACAGCAAAAGGAGCATTTGCTGCTCTGCACCGAAGCGTGGCTCTCGAAGGGAAAGCAAAGAAGGATTTCAGGAAGTCAGACTGACCCTTGTAATCACCGGGGCTGTGCTCAGCGGTCACTAACCTGGCCTGACCCTCCCAGTCACAGCCGTCCAACCAGGAGAGTTAGCATTGTTTTCCCCCTCCGTTTACTCACAGAAGATGTTTGTGGGTGCTGAAGTTTGCAAATGGGATAAGGAAAGATACTCTCCTGTATTTTTGTGTTGTTAGAAAAGCAACTTTGAACCAAATCAAATCTTTTATTTAAATAGGTGTGAAACAGTTTCTTTGGCTTTTTTTTTTCTTCTAATCTTGATTTAGAGCTTGCAATAATATAGGGGCAAAGTGTGGCGGAAAACGGCCAGTGAATTCCGTGTGAAATAAGCTTCACCAGGAATCTGTAATCTTCATTTTCAACTAAAAAGTGGGGGAAAAAAAATAATCTCTACAAGCAATGTACATTGCTCAATACTCCAGTATTCCTGGTCCACTCAGACCTCTCCAATGAGAAATTAAGGATGAAGCAGAGTATGGAAGTGCAAAAAATCTGATTTTATGCCTTGGGAGGAGTGGGTCAATAATCCCAGACTGAGTACGTGGTTGAAGTATGAAACCATCACGTTGGCGTCCATCACTGCAGACCTGTGGTCGTTCTTGAGAAGGGGGCTGGCAGTACACTCCCTCCTCCTTAGAATTTATTAATAAGAAAGAGGAAAATGATAAATCACATCTTGGGACAAATAAAAGCAGAATTGGTTTCCTAGCCCGAATCAATGAGCAGCATGACTAGGTTACCTCTTTCGAAAATGAGGTTGTTTTATGGCTAACATGTATTTGTACAGAATAACATCAAAGTGCATTTCAGGAGAAACGGGACTTTTGCATAATTTAAATAGGCAGCTTTCCTTAGACTTAAATAGCAATTGAATAATGCTACAGGCACTTCTACATTCATACATGATTTAAGAATTATTAAGATAGATTACCACCCTTACAGATGCTGGTAATAGAGGCATAGGGGCACCAAGTCACGAGAGTAATCTTCTGTTGCACACAAATCTCTGTAATTTATTTCTAATTATTGATCACAGCAGAATTCTTTTTACAGAGTCCCAACAAATGTTACAGAATAATTTATATTCATGGGTAATTATTACCAAAATCAGGTGCTATGATCTGTTCAAAAACCTCTGTGCTTTACAGAACATAGAATATTCTTCAAGTGGTTGGATATGGTCTTCTCATAGTCAGGTGGAGGTCAGAGCCAGCAACTGTCGCTTCAACAAAGATATCACACAGATATTGGTGATAAATATCAAAATTAGAATACTTTATCACAAAGATAGAGGAGAACTCCCAGCAAAAGACAACTGAGCTGCAGTAGGACTTCACCACATCCAGGCCAATGGTCTAGAGCAGTTCTTCATCCTGTGCACTCCTGTACGTGCGGTATCTCCAGGCTCCTTGGTGTGGTGGAACCATCGTTCTCAAATGGCGTTGCTTTTCACATTGGAGTAACTTTTGGGAGTAGATGTTGTGTATTGATGGCTGAAAATTTAATTGCTGATATAAGGGTGGTGTTTGTTTGTTTGGTTGGGTTTTTTTAAGTGCACTTATTACAGGAATTTAAGCCGTGGCAGTGCAGATTCTCATGGGGCTGTACCCCAGGTTGTGCTGTCTTTCTGGGCAACACCCTCAGGGCATCCAGCAGCATGGGCAGGAGCCCGTTCTGTCTTCTCTCTCGTTCTCCCATTGTAAGTGGTAGTTTATAGAACAGAACAATGAACCTGAAGGGTTGTAGTTTGGGTTTTTTTTTTCCCTAATTTTCTGCTCACTATATGGAAAAAATGATTGTCTTGCTATAGAATAGCTCATGATTCTGAAAAGTTGCAGAGATATTTAATACTTGTCATGAAGGACAAAGCTGG
>NW_010190487.1:4719-12164 GCF_000695765.1 Mesitornis unicolor | reverse complement strand
AAGAGAGACAGAGGCAGATTGGGAACTAAAATGGGCTGATTGAGACAGGAGAGAGAGGAGAGTAGAGTAGATCTCAGAGCTGCCTTGGGTTTAGAATGAGGACTGGTCCAGAGCTGTTAAAGTTGAAGGAGGCTCCTATGGAGATGGAGAGGTGGCGGTGGTGGTGCTGGGCATCCCCACGGGGCTTTCACCACCTCCTCCCCGCTTTGCTCTGCCGGTTTCTTTTTCAACTGGACACGGGGGAGGACTTTTCCTGCACCATAGCTTCCAGCTGCGTGTGGGAGGTGTTCAGCTTCATCGCCATCTGCTAGAGAGGTGTTAGGGAACAGAGAGGGCTTTTTCCCTGGTCTATTTCAAGAAAGGAGAAAAAGGAATTTGTGTGTGCTTTCTGTGTCAGATTACAACTTCACAGTAATAATAGCAAACCCCCATAGAACCGCTCAAGTTGTTTTCATGTATCTTAGTATAGAAGTGTGGAATAATGATTGTATTCAATTATTTTCGATGTTTTTGTAAAAGCATTTTTTTTCCTCCCAGAACGATGTCCTATTACAGCCAAAATGGTTAAAGAGTCAACAGTCAGTTCTGTGGTCCTATGCTAAAAATTTATTATTATTATTATTATTACTTTGAATTGGCATTGTTGGGCCACTACATAAATGAAACTGGAAGCAATCAGTAGGTTGCTCCAGTGTATTTGTTTTTCTCACACAGCTGAGGTAAAGGCTCCAGCACCCTATTGGCAGCAGGAGATTTCCTTCCATGGCTAACAGAGCCTGTTAGCTCACCAAATGGCTAAAAGTACATTTCATGAACAAATAAGTAATATATTCTGCGTTTATTTGCCCCTAACCGATTGCTGAAAACCAGATCCTTGAGTCTATTCCAAACTTCATTCTGAACCATTTTTTGCTTTGGCTTTATATATGCTTTTGTGTAAATCCACATTTCTTTAGATAGTGCAATACAGTGAAAATTAGTTCCGGCTCAGTAAATCAGTAATGCTTCAAATCATTTGTTGTGTTTTTAGTAATACTTGATTAAGCAAAACCTTTCTGCGGTTGCTGGAGTACAGACTGAGATCAACAGGTTTTGTTCATAAATAGACTGATGATATTGAAGTTAATGTACTTCACTCCTCTTTGAGTACAGACACGATGGAAGAACATGCTTCTCCTGAAAGACCATCTAAAATGCTGTGTTACTACCTAAATATCCCACTGCAATGCATCCCTTTGCGATGCTGATCACCCCACCGCCGTTCTGCTGGCCATAGGCTCCCGTTCCAAGCGCAGGCTGGGGCGCAGCGTGTCTGGAAGCGGTGGTGTGACACAGAGTGGCCTAAATGATGTCACTATTTCAAGCTTCTGTGCCTTTGAACGACCACAGTTGCTGAATCACCACATTTCCTCAGGCTTCCCCGCCTGATGCGGTTACGAACGCTGACTGATGTGAGTAATCTTGTGTGTAAGTGCACATAGGTGCACAGATGTCACATACGCTTTCTTTACAAACTTAGTAAAAACTCCCCTGTTTCGGCTGTTGGAGTAGCGCAGCTGCTTTAGTCCCTTTGGAAAGCCGCAGGGCCCAATGCCTTCCGCTGCCACTGCTGTGGGAAAAGCTGAATCATGAGCTCAGCGTGCATCAGCCGAGACTGCAGCACGGCTACAGTCTGAGGGCTCTGTGTGTCAGTAGGTGTCAGCATTCAGTTACTGTGTAATTGAGCAGCCTGATCGAATACCCGTGGCAACGCGCCCGCAGAACTAATGCCAAGCACTCCACAAACCGCGCTTTAGGATAGGATTATTCAGCCAGAAGTTTCTTGATACACAAAGGGTGGGGGGGGGAATTACTTAAAGCTTTATTTGCTGTCCAAAAACATGATTTTATAACTGAAAAAATAATGCTCTGCTACTTTGTGGTGGCTTGATAACACACAGTGGAGATGTAAGCATCCATGTGTGCAGTCCTGTGTTTGGGCTTACACTTGCACGGGTAGGGGTGCTGTGCAGAGTGCTGGTTATAGTGTGGGGACTGCAGTTAGCAGGAGCTATTGCTCCTTTCTCTTGCAACACTGAGATAACTCTCAGTGGAGCCTCTGTGATAAATCTTTGCTGATAGCTTCAAAGCACTCATGGTTGTGCCTCCTTTTCGTCCCAAGGTTTGCTCTCCAGGCTTGTAAATGTAGCTCAGCATTAGGTTGACGTGTTAGGATTGGCCCTGATGTATGCTGTAAGAGCTGACTGTCCTGGGGATGCTGCAATCCTATTAGGGTAACGAGGATACTTCTAGAGGGGTTTGCAGAGGCGTTTCTGAGCAGATATTAGCTGGGTAAGTGGAGTGGCAGGACTGTATCAGCTCTCCTTACTGCTGCCTACTCATTTTCAGGAAAGATGCTTTGGGGAAGAGGAGCTCTACAGCTCTTCTGTGATGCAGAGCTTCAGTTTGGGACCCATTTGTGCAAGGAAACCATATGGTAACATAATGAATCTGGAAATGACACAAATCACAGTCCAAGGACTGCTGAAAAGCAAAGTAATACATAGATGCTCTTCTGTATAAATGCATAAAATGTTAGTGGTGTTTTTAAAGGTGTTGTGGTTGTTAATACTCCTAAATTACCACCCCAACTCTGTATCTCTGCACGTGACCAGTGCTTGGTAAATGCTCCATGTGTGAACCTGAACCTGCCTTCTCAGAGACCACCGTTCATTGAAACTGATTTATTTGCCCTATGTAATTGGCTTTGCGAGGAGCAGAGAGCCCCTCCAAACCGAGATCCAGCACAGCCACTTTCCTATCAACCCTAATGCTGTTTGCTTCAGTAGAGGCAGAGATTTAAGTTAAATCGGAGAGGCTCAAATATGCTTATACTCTATATTTCTTCCATCTGCCTTCTCTTCCCATCCTCTGTAACTGCTGACATCAGGTGAAACCACGAGAAGTAATACATTTTTCACTGGCCTAGTGTGCAAATGACATTGGATTTATAGGCCTGAAGGGGGCTTGCTTGTCTTCCCAGACTTGTAGTCTCAGGAAAATTTCACCTCTGCTGCAATATGCAACTCTAAGAGAAATGTGTTATATTCTCCAGTGAGCACAGAGGACAGTGACACGATCAGACGGTGTCTGGGTCCTCTGCTTGGTGTTAGAAGATTAGATCTCATGTCAGGCAGCAGCAGCGCCCAAGGCAACGTCTCTCCAGCTTTACAGTTTATGGTACAATTCAGCCCATTAAGGATCTTTTTGTGTCTTGTCTTAGCGAAGGATCCTGACCCGGGAATCACTTTATGCCCCATTTACTTCCAGCAATAAGGTGGCCTCATGGGCTGAGAACTTCCAGCCTCGAGGGATTATCCAATGTATGTCACTTGCCTTGGCCATCACAGCCCTTTAAACGCTGGGTTGGGGAGGAAGCTGTGAACTCACCTCTGCTTCCTCAGTGTCTGTCACCACTGCTCCCATGCTGCTTCATGAAACATAACTGGTGACAAACCTCTTCTCTTGGCTGTGCCTTTGACAGTGGGGACACGCCATGTCCTAGTCAGTGATGTGCCACACTGGTATGAGACAGTAGGGTGTCATCTGCCAGTCCTCATGCATGACCTGTCCCCCTCGCTTCATCAGCCTCAGACTCTCAAGTAATCCTTTTGTAATGCAATTAAAAATCTAAGGGCAAAGAGCATTGTTACTCATGCAGCAGTGGAGACGGCAGTACAGATGTTTTTTAGTATTATTCCTGATTTACAATATTGGTGAAGGAAAAGTAATCACCACCAACTCATCAAGCATTCCTCTTAACCATCATGCTGCAAGAGTATAGCTAGTGCTGGCAACTAATCTCCTTGTAGGCTTTTGTGAAAAATGCAGGATTATCCCCTTCATTTCACCCATTCAGCTTGTTTCTAGCTCATTTTGCTTTGCTATTTCTCTAAAGAACGCCAATTCTTCTTCATGACTCCATCCCTTCCTGGCTGGCACATTCATCCTTCCTCTGGAGGCTCTGTCCCCTATTCCTCAGTAGTCCTGTATTATATTCTAACCCCAGTGTAATGACTTCATTTACAACACTAACACTTTCTCATCCTACGAGTGTAAAAGACGCTCCCTTTTGCTGTGCTGCTGTGTTCAGCAGCCCAGTGCAAGCAGAAGCAAATGAGGAAGGTTTGCAGTGTGTTTTAACAGAATCGTTATTTGTAGGAGAGTGTGTAATAGCGGTGTATCTTGCAGCATCTGCACTTTTCAATTGAATTCTCTTTCTTAAATACTCTCAGAGGAAGAGGAGAGAAGCTGTCTATGCGTGCAGAAATGGAAGTGGTACTGAGTAGGGGTGTTTGTCAGGGTCAAGAGGCTTTCTGCCCAGGTTGGGGATGTGGGACTATGAATTCTGTTATAATGGGTGTGATTACAGAGGTAATCCCTACCCTAGGACCAGCAGGTTGTGCCATGACGTGGTGACAGATGACAGCACACATCTGAACTATGCAGGGCTGTGCGTGCTCAGGCAGAGCAGATGAAGTTAGGACATGGTAAGGGCTGCTGGCCTTATGGGGTTCAAAGTACAGCCCCATCACCCAGGAGCCTGGGAAGAGGAAAAAGTGATTAAAAATTGCTGGGAATTCTTGTTTCGAGATCCACTAGCTGTTGGAAGGAAGTCTCCTCTGTGGATGCTGATCTTTCTAGAGTTCCTAAGGTGATGTGAAAGCTTCTTGTGAAGGCTCCTCAGCCATGTCTTTTGATAAAGATGGGAACACTTTTGGTTACCATTGATTTTTGGTAAAAATCTACCTATTTGGTAGATTTGGCAAACACTTTGTGAATAGATCGTTTAATGTACAGCAAATAAAAACAAAAACATGCACAAGTGAACATGCAAAAGTAGAATCTTTGAAAGAAATTGGTTTGGGTTTTGGATTATAAATTTTCAGTCCCAAATTAAGATGTCTCATTTATGCATTTGTTTGGGAATTGCACCTGAACCAAACAAGTAGTTTTTGGTTTTTTTGTGTAGGTTTTCTTCTTTCTCCCTTATTTTCACACAGTGAGAAGTAGGAAGCGTGCTGGGTTCATGCTGTTGACTGCCCTTGCTGGGTGATGTCTATCTGGGCTCCTTCCACCTTTGAGAATGACAATCACTGACCTTCAAACCAGCAGCAAATGGCAATAAGAGTTAGTTATAACCATCTTCACAAAACTAGAGGGAAGTTGGTGGATTTTCTCCTCGGTGACCCCAAAATCACCATGGCCACCTCCTGTAGTGGTGGTGCTTCTGTAGCTCTTTTCCTCCTATTCCTTAAAATCCATCACTTCTGTGATTTACTGGCAGAGTCACAAGAAAAATAAATGGGGAAATCTGCCTGAGACCCAGAGCTGACACAAACCCTCCTGCCCCAGAATACCTTGACCCCACTGCTATTTACTTTTCTCTTCCCGCCTTTTGTGCCTGGTTGCTGATGTTAATTTTTGTGCCTGTACCAGCCTTGCATGAATTCTGATGCTGTCTAGGGTCAATACTTCTGCATTGTTATTTAATCCTATTTTCCTCCTTTCCGTAAGCAATTTACCACCACGTGACGATTTGATTTTCCTGGCACCCCACTTACTTCTCACTTTTCTTTATCAGTTGATTTACTGCCTCTAGACAGAAGATGAATAGTTTGCACTTTGTACTCTTAAATCAAAATGGAATGGAAAAGACTGGTTTAATCATATTTTATTCCAACCCCACTTATCTGTATCACCTCTTGCTTAGCCCTGTCAAGAGTGATATGTCTGCAATATCCTATCTTTGCTGTTTGCTCACCACAGTACCACGGGTTTTGCTTATTCATGATTCCAGCATTGTTTTATAACAAAGCTGTGCGAAAAGCTCTCCAAGCAGCTCGTTGGCGATGCCAATGGTTTAAACAATGAGACAGAGTTGAATTGAGAATAGCAATTCAATAATAGATTATATTTCCATTTAAAACTTACCGTATTTTGAATATGAACTGTAAGGTAGGTCTTAGTTCAGCATGACAATTACACATATTCTTAATATTAAACTTATATTTCAAGCTTTCCAGCTACAGATATTTTACCTGAAATAGTGATGTCCCATGTGCCTGAAGAAGTTAAGTCCAGTAACCATTTCACTAATGGTTGTTTTAGCACTGTCTGTATACCTTGTTGAATCTGGGTCTGAATGTAAAAAGTAGATTTGCACTTCTGGTTTGAGTTTGATTCGCATTGGATTCTAAAAAATGAAATTGAAGTAACTTAATTAAAATATTTTTTAATTGTACATATATATACACACATATATTTAAAGCACCTTTTTTAGGTGATACAGCGTTTCTATTTTAGATGAAAACAAGTGTTTGGACCAGATTTTCAATGGACTTTGAATCTCCTGGTTCAAGCTTCATGGGTACATATCCCTAATGTTTTGGATAATGGATCTGGAAACAAGCAAACCGCTTCTTTCATGGTCAGAAAATACGCCGTTAAAACTATTTCAGTTGAGTTTGACAATGTAAGCTAAACAAAGTTTCAGATCTCAAACTACTACAGGGTGAAAATTTAGATTTGAAAATTAATCAATTAGTAAGTCTCTCACTATCCATATTGATGTGAAAACAAAAGTAATTTGAACGTATATGTATTTTTCATCAAAAGGAAATCTCTGGCAGAGGCAGACAGCGGCAGAATGCTTTTTTCATTGCTTTTCATTGAGCCGTATTTGAGCTGACATGATGTGTGTGGAGGAGCTGACCTTTAAACGGGGCCGGCTTTTCAACCTGCAGCACACCGGATCTTTCTGCTCTGCTGTACTGATCTCTGCTTTTAGCAATAAAGCAATTAAAGGTATCCTTTATTTGATCAGCTGGAGAGCACCATTGGTGTAATTTCCATTTTTCTTCCTGTCTGTTGCCAGAATACAAAATGATTTACAATGTCTGGAGCCATACTGCATGTGGCTGGGAAAAGTTTGTTTGGATTTCTCCATTTCTGCCACCAAAGTGTAGCTACATAAATGATACTGTGTGGTTTTAACTTGTTTGCCACTTTATTGGCTGTGGATCAAGCAACAGAATAGCTTTTGTCTTCAATTTCAAAGACTCAGGACCAGGTCCTGTGTCACCACTCAACTCTGAGAGAACCAAGCCAGATTGAATTATATCTTCTACAAGGCTAAAGCTAAAACCACAGTCCTGGCTGAGTAAGGTTTTTCAAAGTTGTGCAATTCACTGTTTTATTTTCAATATATATATATATAATATTTATTTTTCTTTTCTATTTTGACCACTCGTCATGTTACTATGTACAAGTTCCTTTTCAGCGGCCAAAGGAAATGATTATAGTCCAAAATACTGCATTATTGAGATAAAATGCAACTCTCAGTTCAGTCAGGCTAATTGAATTATTGGCCACCTCAGCTGTGAGCTATTGTGCGGCTCACCCTG
>NW_010190487.1:0-4700 GCF_000695765.1 Mesitornis unicolor | reverse complement strand
GAGGCGCTGAGCAGCTCACACTGATTTCAACCAATAAGTGCAAAAGTGTTTGTCTTGGCTTGCCCAGTCCATAACACCCTCTCCCCTTATTACTTTTGTTTTTCCATTCTTAAGCTTTATTCAGTCTGAACTTGTTTTTAAAGCCACAGGGAATCGCTGAAGCTGTAATCTGCTGCTGATGTTATATGTGGCAGCACCTTGCTATGTTTCACCACTCAAAGCCAGGTAGTGAAACCTAAGGGTTTTCCCTCCATGTAAATAAGCTAAAATGTTATAATAGGTACCTAGCAACATTTGGTAAAGGTGACATGGGATATTTGGAGATGAGAGCCCACAATCCCATTTTTCAGGCAGTTATTTGAAGGGGAAAGAGAAGCACTGTCAGGGGCTGTCCAGGGCAGTGGTGGAGTCGCCATTCCTGGAGGGGGTTCAAAAAATGTGTAGACGTGGCACCTGGGGACATGGTTTAGTGGGCATGGTGGGGTTGGATTGATGGTGAGATTTGATGATCTTAGAGGTTCTTTTCCAACCTAATGTCTCTGTGTAATTCTACACAGAGGTCAGACCGTCCAAAGCTCGATCTTCTCTGCTCAGGGGAAAGAAACAGACAAGACTGATGCTTTTGTTCAGGAGAAGCTGAGGCTTCTTGGTGGGATGGGTAGTTTGTGCACTCCGTGTCTGGTCAATATAATGCGTAAGCACAGCTCGATTCCTTTTGAAAGCTTTAGGACATCAGAGTCTGTAACTGCCGAATGCCTCCCGTGTTGTGCTGAAGCAAGACCTGCTCGAAAACTCGGGAAATCAATAAGCTTCTCCTGGTGTCCCTCACTCTCACTTGGTTATTAAACTGCTGTTCTTCTCTTGCTGTTTTTCTTACTGTATTAGTTGTTTTCGAGAGTGATGCAGCTGCAGGGCCATGTCTTACTTGGGCATCATTGAGATCTTACCGAGTGTTTAAAGATGAGACTCATCCTTTTGAGCCTAACTTGGCTTTCTTGGCTGATAAATGCAGGAAATGTCCTCTGGTGATGCCTGTCTTTCCCCATCAGCTGTGGGATATCAGCCAGCCAATGCTTCAGCACTGAGGTGAAAAACACCCTTTCTGTCTAAAAGGGCACAGCTGGAAAAAAAGAGTGGTGGAACCTGTAGGTGGCCCTAGAAGTTACTCTGCCCTGTGAAGAAGTCTTTCTAATTTGTGTCTATTGTAGTCATTCTTTCTTTCTTTTTATCAAAAAACCCCAACTTTAGCCAGAGGATCCATTGCTGTTTCATGCTTACTGTCTTTGGAAATAATAGCGGACTTATGGAAATGTCAGTTAGGAAAATGGTAATTCTGAACAGAATCCCTTTGGTTCAGTTGCTTCCAGAACAGTTAAAGAGTGCGTAGAAATAATTTTCTGTGCTAAAGCTTGAGTTGTCTTGTTAGATTGTCACTTCCAAGTGAAGAAATGGATTGACATTGATTTTTATTTTTTTTTCCCTTCTTTTACACTGATATCCAAGTTTTTTGTGGCAGCCTGATTTGACAGAAACTGAGATCTGCCTTTATTATTTTTAGACTGCTGACAGCTCAGCGTCTTTGACAGATGGGGGAAGTTTTACACACTTCTGATGGGGATTACCCTGTCACACTTTCTCTTCCCTTCATTTCTCTTGAATGTAAAACGAAGTTGACTCTGAAGTGAACAGATCCTGGTTAAGACATGTAGAGCTTTAATATATGCATTTAATTAAATTATCAAGCTATGATTTCTGGAGATCAGGTACCATGTTCCTGACTTTCCACCAGCTCATCCCTTTCCCACAAGAGGTCACATCACTGTTTAAATTCTGAAAAATCTCTGCTGAGACTGCTGCAGGGTGCTCTGAGGACCACTGGAAAGCTCGGCACCTCACGGTGTTGACTTCTAGAGCCTGGGATCGTTTCTTTCTTTTTCTTCACTTTTTTTTTAATATAAAAAGATCCAAAGGTCTCACAGTCCCAGTAAATGTGTCCCAAATGGGGTGAGAGGCTCACCTCTCAGTAGGTAAAAGCCATTTCTGTATTGCTTTGGAATGAAAACTAAAAGAAAATCTTCCTGTGTAAGCTTTCTTTGTCAAACTACAGCTCTGGCTGAAAAGAAAAAACCCTAAGGGATTGTAATGACCTGAAGTGCGCTTTTTTTATTTTTTATTATATTTTTCTGTAGGAGGATTATTGAGATTAACTTGTTCTCATCCACACGATGGCCTCAGGCTGGTCTCTGTTATGGTTATACCCAGGTCCTGTTTTACAGCAGAGATTAAAATAATGACAGTTTTTGTAGGGTTGGGATTTCGTCTTTCATGCATCTGAAAATGGGCAGCAGTGTGGCCCCACAGGTTCCAAGTGCACAGAGCAATGGGAACCAGTTTTACCATTGTTTGTAAGAGTGATTTTGTAGTGGCCTTGATGAATGCGACTAGGAAGTGTTTTGCAGTCTGAAAATGGCATGAATATTCCCAGCACTTTCTACCCTGTGAATGAGTATTTATTGTTAAATGTAGCTAGCAATATAAGGATGTACACCTAGTCTGTTCCTGTTCAACAATATTCAGTACACTTCCCCTCAAATTTAAATATCTTCTGTCAGAGTGGCCTTTGCTGCTTCTCCAGTGAAGTTAACCTGTAAAGCACGTGTGATCTCCTGAAATTAATTTTACTGTGTGTATGACTCCTTTTATCAGCATTAGTAAGGCTCTGATGTCTAGAGTGTTTGAGTTTTTCATTGCCTGTCATCCTCTGTTTCATATGAAATTACCATACATGATTTCAAGTTTCTCAGTGTAAATTTGGAAGCACAGGTAAAGCCTAAGTGTAACTCAAAGTGCACTCCTGTGCCTGCAGAAAATATCTGGTAATTACTCAGGGAAAAAGAGTTGTCAGGCACTGGCAGGGGCTGCCCAGGGCTGTGGTGGAGTCACCATCCCTGGAGGGGTTCAAAGAATGTGGAGATCACAGAATCACAGAATCGCTGGGTTGGAAAAGACCTCCGAGATCATCACGTCCAACCGCTCCTGTCTACCCCCTAAACCATATCCCTAAGTACCTCATCTACCCGCTCTTTAAACACATCCAGGGATGGTGACTCCACCACCTCCCTGGGCAGCCTGGTCCAGCTTCTGACGACCCTCTCAGGAAAGAACTTCCTCCTTAGCTCTGACCTGAACCTCCCTTGGCACAGCTTGGTGCCGTTTCCCCTTGTTCTATCCCCCATCACCTGGGAGAAGAGCCCAGCACCCACCTCTCTCCAAGCTCCCTTGAGGCAGTTGTAGGTGGTGATGAGGTCTCCCCTCAGCCTTCTCTTCTCCAGGCTGAACAAGCCCAGTTCCCTCAGCCGCTCCTCATCAGGCTTGTTCTCCAGAGCCCTCACCATCCTTGTGGCTCTTTGGGACATGGTGTAGTGGCCATGGTGGTGTTGGGTTGACAGTTGGACATGATGATCTTAGAGGGTTTTTCCAACCTTAATGATTCTAAATATACACATTGGAAAGCAAAGGGGCACCTGCATGCAGGATAAATGTGTGAGCCAGAATGTGGGGGCAAGCAGGTGAGGCGCATTTTGAGCCGAGGTGGTCAGGTGTAACCCTGCCCCTGTCAGATGCTGCTGTTGGCAGGAGCTGTTTGGATGGCACCACACCACTGTGGTACCTGGGCCAGTAATTCTACTGACTATGAGTAAATCAGGCTGAATGTCTACAGTGAGTAGAAAAAGAAAAAAAAAATCCAGAAAAAAGTCTGGCACTAATAATTCTCTTGAGGACCCAAGAGTGAATAATTTGGAAATTAATGGGTGAAGCCAGTCCATGCAAGCAGCAGTAAAAGAGTGCAATGCCTCGTCAAACACCCCAATTTTCATTCCCTGGCTATTTTTCCTGAGGAAGTGTCCTCTGGTCTCTGCCTCATTGATTCACTGTCTATTTGCAAATCACATTGGAAAACATATTTCTTCTTCAGTGGTTATACGTTCTAATTTCTTTTTCACTCTGCCATCATTTTAACTCTATGACTGCATTATACAACTCTGTAAATCACCGTGGGAAATAATTTCAGTGAATTATATTACGTTGAACAAAGGTACCTTGTACCAAACTGCATCAGTAATTTATCGGTAAATTCTTGGTACGATGCTCTTCAAGTGGGTCAGATATTGGGCAAGAGAAAGCGTTGTGTGGTTGTTCATCAGTGGAAAACTGGCCCAAAATGAGTCGCCGTTTGGCTGTGCCTAAAGCTTGATGTATTATTCTGGCTGTCTGGCGAATGTGAGTAAAGGTTTTACTCCCAGAATGACAAACAAGGTGTGTTGGCACCAGGGCTTTGAACTGAGGACTGGCAGTGTTAAGTAAGTGATAAAGGAGGGTGTAAGCATCTCTTTCATAGCATATAGTGGCTACAGTATGTTGTGGAGGTAGATTTCAGATGTTTATTTTCATTTGTAAGTGACTCCTCGTTTGGGCTTGTTCATAAGCCTTTTCCAGTGCACAGTCTGTAATTATTTCAGCAATGAGGCTCCGCTGGTACACAGTGCTCACAGAAACCTGCACGTTGCGGTTGGCAGATGGCTGCCATGAACTCCAAGTCATGCGGCATTTAAGTTGGATCCCATTATATGATTGATTGCTCGAAGGTATGTCCATACCTGCAGATACTGCAGATTAATATGCAAATACCGTTCTTTTGC